>NW_010273858.1:14052-49175 GCF_000690775.1 Eurypyga helias
GTTCTGAGGATGGGCAGCACGGACAATGCAGAAAGCATTGGTGAACATAAAAAATACTGGTCTCCCACACAGCACAAGCACCACCGCTCTCAGTGACTAAGTATGCAGTTACATTGCTTGTAGCAGTGAACAGGAGCTGATCCCTGCCCCACCTTCCTACTGTGCTGCTACTGCTAGGTAATTAGAGCTTGCCAGAGGCTGCAGAGAGCCTAAAATAATTACTCTAACATGCATTATCTGTCACGCATCTCTAGGATGTCATATGCACTGTAGAATTTGAAGGGCTGTTCCAAGTCCTCAAGTCTGGGTTTTTACACCACAGGGAACAAAACTGCATAGGTTTCATTGGTTTATCAAACACCATCTTAAAACTATTGATTTTTTTTTTTTTGGTCCCAATCACACTGGTGGGGTCTGTTGCAGAGCCCCTTTCCTCTGTCAGTTAAAAGCTTCCTTCTAACTTCCAGCCTTGATTTATTCAGAGCCAGTTCCTGCCTATTTGTTCTTGTGCCAGCATTTCAGCTTATATAGCTCTTATCCCTCCCTAGTGTTTACCCCCCCGATGCATTTCTGGAGAGCAGGCCTATCTCTTCCCAGCCTTCATGTTAATAGGCTGAACAAGCCCTGCTCTTTCAGCCTCCTCATAAAAATAGGTTCTCCATTTCCCCAGTCACCCCAGTAACCCTGCCAGTCTGCATCTTAAACATGGGTAACCACAACTGTCCCGCTCAGGTTTTCCTTTGTGTCTTCTACAACAGTATTAACATGACTATAGTTCTGCAATAAAATGGATGTATTCTAGGACTGTGGTGGTTCTGTTCACAGCCAGGTTGCACAGCGGCCCATCTTCATTCCCCAAGCATTTAAAACAGTCTTTCGCTATGTCTGTCTTTCAAACTGAAGACTCCATGGATTAAGGCAGCAACTTCTGTTATTGGTCCCAATGTGCATTGACCTTGTTCTTCACAATACCCAAATTCTGTAAGTTGGTCCAAATCAACAACACTCCTGAATTTTCTATCAACAGTGTGTTTCATTAGCTCAACCAACTCCATAAACACTTTCCAGTTGCCCATTTCTTCTTCCCAAGTCACCTTCCATCCTTGCCCCTTTGACTACTCTTTCAGTTTAATCCTCATCTTCTCCATCATCACCACAAATTCCCTGTACAGCACAGTATATTCAATTCCTCGGAGGAAGCCAGCTAGACTGGGGCATCACACTGTTCTTGACTTCTGCTCAGTGAAAGCTCTCCAAGGAGCCCAGCACAATCTGTTTCTCACAAAACCATTTTGCATTTATTCCATTTTTCATGTGCCTTCATGTGTTCAGTTATTTTAAAAGCTGCTCTAAAGCATTGCATGGTATTGAGGTACAGCCAGGAGTTTCCCTAATCACTTTTCAACAGCTGCTCCATCCTTTATTACAGGTACCGTGTTTGCTACTTTCCAGTCAAATGCTCAGGGCAGAGTACTCAGGCTCTGAACAGTTTATTGAGAATCTTTGCTACGGGGATGGTGATTTTGTGTGTTGGTTCCTTCTCTCTCCTAGGACTGATCTGATCCTTACAGACCTGAACATGTGAAGTGTTTGGAGTTCTGCACATTACACATGACCCTCTCCAGTTCTAGTCACTCATTCCCATTAGCTATATTCATCCCTAGGGAAAGCTAAGATAGTGTCTCTTCAATATCTGGGTGGCACATACTAATCCCTAACCCATGCTTATTGCATGGTAGACTCTTCATTCTTTTTTGTTTCACTTACAAGGCTAGTGAGCCTTTTATTATTTCTTTTCCTTATTGTACAAGATCCTCTGAGTTTCGTATACTAACTTTAGACCTTGATCTCCTAACCTTCAACACACAGCTCCTTCACCTAATCGATGCCTTCTTCTATTTCTGGCACATTCCATTTCACTCCATATACCCTTTTCAAGGCTATTATTTATCTGCTCAAGTCTAAATCCATTCCCAACAGGTTTTTCTCACTGGTGAAAAATGCAAATTCCAGATAACTTCTACACCTTTTAAAGAAACCCCCAGAATTATGCATGTCCAAACCCTTGAGTTGTCCTGTCCTACTAATTTCATCTACTTTAGACACCAGCCTGAGTTACTGTTGGCCACGAAAATGTACAGTTTGGGGACGCTCTCTCTGCCTTTCTTACAGGAGGGCTAACTGATTCTGTGATTCTAACTATGTTAGCACTTGTTAACTGGCTACTCATTTAAAGGCCAGATGAATGCTGAATGGTTGTACACACAAGCTGTCTTCCCAGCTCTAGGCAGCTTTGCAGTAACAGGGAACGTGCGTAGCTCTGTCTGTCTGGGCTCTGACATACATCCTGTGGCTCCTTAGAGTCCCTGGTTGATGCCCAGACCACACACCCAGTTGCGGTTTTGAACCCAGGTTAACAGGCAACAACTCTTCTGCACATGATCAAAATGTCTGCTGTATGATTGAGGCTTACTATTAAAGACTGAGGCAAAGAAGGCATTAAGTACCTCAGCCTTTTCCTCATCCATTGTCACTCTGTTTCCCTCCGCCTCCAATAAAGGATGGAGATTCTCCTCCTTTTGTTGCTGATGTATTTAGAGAAATATTTTTAATTGTCTTTTATGGCAGCAGCCAGGTTAAGTTCTAGTTGGACTTTGGCCCTTGTAATTTTTTCCCTGCATAACCTCACGACATCCTTGTAGTCCTCCTGGACTGCCAGCCCCTTCTTCCAAAGGTCATAAGCTCTCTTTTTTCCCTGAGTTCCAGCCAAAGCTCTATGTTCAACCAGGCTGGTCTTCTTCCTCACTGGCTCATCTTCCAGCACATGGGGACAGCCTGCTCCTGTGTCTTTAAGATCTTGAAGAATGTCCAGCCTTCCTGAACTCCTTTGCCCTTCAGGACTGCCTCCTGAGGGACTCTGTCAACCAGGCTCCTAAAGAGGTTAAAGTCTGCCTCTGGGAGTTCTGCTGACTTCTTTCCTTACTCCTCCAAGGATAGAAAACTCTATCATTTTGTGATCACTATGGCCAAGACAGCATCCAACTGTCACATCACCAACAAATTCTTCTCTGTTCACAAACAACAGGTCCAGCCTGGCCCCTTCCCTAGTTGGTTCATTCACCAGCTGTGTCAGGAAGTTATTTTCCACACACTCCAGGGATTTCCCAGGCTGTCTCCTCTCTACTGTATTGTATTTCCAGTAGACATCTGGTAAGTTGAAGTCCCTCACAAGAACAGGGGCTAGCAATTGTGAGACTTCTCCCAGCTGCATATGGAATATTTCATCTGCTGCTTCATCCTGGTTGGGTGGTCTATAATAACAGTTTCCCACCATATCTGCCTTCTTGGCCTTCCCCCTGAATTTTTACCCATAAACAACCCTGCCATCACCATGTAGACAATCAAACCACTCCCTCACGTACAAGGCGACCCCACTGCCTCTCAGTCTGAAGAGTTTATAGACATCCATTGCAGCACTCCAGTAATGTGAGTCATCCCATCATGTTTCTCTCACGGCAACTATGTCATAACTTTCCCACTGCATAATGATTTCCACCTCCTTCCTCCTCTTTGTCGCCCATGTTGCGTGCGTTGGTGTCGATGCAATCCAGTGGGGCTATGGGTCCCACCACCTTTTTGAGGGGGAGAAGCTCTAATACCTTCATGGCCATTCTCAGGTTCTTCTGTGGTTTCTAACACATCAATAACCCTCGCATCTTTGCTGCCGCATGGATCTCCACCCGCTACCAGAATACAGACACACAGCAGCGAGGTCCTGTTTTCTGCTGCGGTCGACAAACCCAGCATGATACTGTTTAGGATTCCTGTTATTTGTCACTGTGTTGTTAATGCTGTTTGGTCCTCTCCTAATAGACACATTAGTCACGTTACACAGACTTGATAATTACGTAAAAGCATGCAAGTCTCAAGCGTAGCAGGATCCACAGTAAAACAGTAACATGAAACACTGAAACTTCATCAAGATAAGAAGGACATGCAGAGCTAGAATTAGGAGGACTGCTAAAAAATTAAAACAGCCTCCCTACGTCCTTTCTGAAAAACCTAACAACAAAGCAAGAGATGGAAAGAGATAGAAATCTCCAGAATTCAACTTCTCCACACCATTAATTATGGCAGTTAGAAGAGTCAAGCGCTTTGGACAGATTTTGCCTGGATTCAGGAAAGCGCTTTAACTTGGGTTTAAGTTTACCCTCTGTTTAAAAGTACTTAAGTATAGGCTTAACTTCGAGCAGACGTTTAAGTCCCCTTGACTTCAACATGTGCTCAAGTGCTACCTACAAAGGAAGCATTTTCCTGAAGCAGGAGACCATCTTGGCTTAGGCACTGGATTAGCTGTGAAAAGACAGGGATTTGTTCCTGGCTCTAACCCTGGCCATTGACAGGGTGAGCCCAGCCAAATAACATCCCTACTCTGTGCTTCAGTTTCACCACCTCTAAAACGAAGCTAACTGGACTGCCCTTTGCAAAACGCTCCAACCTTGATGAATGAAAAGCATTATATATAAGAAGTACGCTTTCATATCATTATACTGGGGGCTTTCTTGCACCGTCCTTTCAAAAAACTGGTGCTGGCAACTGCTGGACAATGAGGGATCTCGGTTGCATGTCCTCCTCATCCTTCCCTATTAATTCAGAATAAGGGCTGGTTGTATTGGCTGATTTCCACTTTTTATATATATCTCTTAGAAACACACTTTTTTTTTTTTTAGCATAAAAAATTCCATTGAAGTTAATGGGTTATTAAGTTGTTGGATGCATTTTACACCTTCATATGTGAAGTGAGTTTGGATTTTCATTAGTTAGAGCTAACACCAATTTTCAATAAAATATTAACCAAACACACAGAGAAATAGTTCATGTGGATCTATCCACTACTTCAATAAAATTAATAGACTTAGATATTTACTCTTGCCCCAGCAGTAATATTTTCCCACATTACATTTCAAACAATGAAATGACACTAAATTCATTTAAAACAAATTTATATTATTGTTATTTTAAACAATACTTAATTCAATTTCAGTGTTTGGCATGCAAAGTTTGAAAATATCAATATTATTGTTTAATGTAAAAAAAAAAAAATTCAGCTACAAATTATTAGCATATGCAAGCTTCCCAAATGACTTCTAGGGCTGGTATTTACATTAAATTGAAAATGAGCAAAACCAGCCAGATGTAACTGTGCCATGCAGGGAGCCAGGCTGCTGAGATTAAAAAAAAATAAAACAGAAAAGGGTGTTCAGCCCCAGTTTCAGTCCTCTCACCTGCACTTGGTGGTAGCTCGTCCGGGGGAGTGTCACCACGGGTGAACTGAAAACAGAGGGACACAAAGATGAAGAAATATGGGGTGACAACCCACATGTTGCTCACTGTGAAGCTTTTTGGGCTATATTTGTCACCAGCAAACGTCTAAATACGTGGCAAATAGCATCATTTTCCTCGCAGATGGGCCAAGTGAGGCACCACAGCTCTTTTTACCATGGAGGACACTGGAAATAGAGCCATGTGGGTGGGGGGACATAAGCCCCCGCCATTGCAGCCCGTTCTCCCAGCCACAGCCCAACCCTCACCTCCCTGTCTCCCCAACAGTCAACATGGCTCCGTGCACAGCAGGTCCCTGCTGAGAAAAGGCCCCAGCTGGCAGCCCCTCCTCCACCATTCAGCTGTGGTGAGGCCTTCCCTCAAGGCCAGGGGAGGGTGGCAGCCATTTTGTGTGTGTTCTTGCTGCTGTGGGCCCTGAGGGGACAGAACCTGAAGGGCAGTGGTTTTATTACTTAGTATTTATTATACACTATAATATAACAGCCTACATTGTTACACCTCTAATATGTTATTCTAGTATTTAGGTTCTCACAAACGCCGTGGGGAGATCATATGTCAGCTTCTAGCTCAGCACAGAGCGGGGCTGGCAGAGCGCAGGCCATAGCGGGCAAAGGTTTCAGAGACATCTCTACCCAGCTGTTTCCTTAAAGGGAATCAGATGCCTTGTATTATCTTGGCCTCCCCATGGTGTTTTTGGGGAGAGGGCAAATTTTAACCTTTAGGCCACATATTTTAGCTGAAGAAGAGGAAGGGTAAGATGAGGGTAAATTAAGACCTGTGTTTCTTTGAGGGGGAATGCTGGGGGGATGACAGCATTTGCAGAAATATGGGGTTGATTTCTAGTGCTTTTACCCTAAGTATGACCAGTTGGGTTAGCCTACATCACCCCTTAATACTGGCATTGCTGAGCCATGCACTGGCTGTCCCATGGCCAGAGCAATCTGTGGGATCCAACCCCTCTGCACATGGGCTTTGAAACCAACTCATGGGGAAGCAGTGTCGGCGCCACCTTGGGCAAGCGGCATTTGAAATAGCAAACATTTCAAAGCTTATAAACCATATGGAGAGTAAAGGTGAATAACGTGCTCATGATGTGTCCCTGAATGCTCCACCAACAGGAAGGAGATGCTCTGCTCCATCACTTGGAAAAAGCTGCTCCTTGAAAATTGCCAGGATGCTTCTTACCAGGCTTTCCTGCTAATGACAACACTTGCATGGAGTCTGGGAATGCTTGCAGCAAACCAGTGACTCAAGGAAATCTTTGAGAAAACCACAAAATATATTTAGATTTGATCTTTACCAGCTTGCACAGTCCTTTAAAACCCCCTTAACAAAGAAGTAGTTGCTGTTTGAGGATGCCTTCCCCACGTTCAGCACTCAGAGGAGCTCTGATTCAGAATAAAACAAGTGGCTAGAAGAGTGTGTGGGTATTTAGCTAATTATATGTTTGGTAAATTTGTGTTTTAAAACAATGCTGCTTGTCTCCTCCCTTTGCAGAGTGCCAGTTCACTGGAGTGTTTCCCATGGATTGGCAATTAGATGTAATTAGGTCTTGTGATTTCCACATTCGTCTTCACGTCGCAAAGTTTACTGCTAAAAATGCTCATTTTGATGGTAGGCGTTTTCTAATTGCTTACAGCCTGCAGCAGTAATAGAAACCCTTGGCAGCTGCAGCACCTGAGTTTACTGTTGGATCAAGGCATTACTCCCTGCTCAACTTTTCAGGAGGATTTTGCAGCTCCAGAACTCTCAGCCAAAACTCTGGGTCAATTGCAATGAAGTCAAGAATGAGGGACTTACACCTGTGTGCTGGCTGATGCTGCAAATCAGCTAGGAACTTGGGAGGTGAGCAGGAAGCTAGAGCCCAAGTTTAACAGCTGCTAAAAAATCTAGAGAGGAGGAATTGAGCTCCTTTACAAACCTTTTGGAATTCAGGTCTGGGACTGACATGACCTCAGTCCCACGGAAGGCATTTTTGCGCAGCTTGTGGAAGGGACCAGTCTGCTGCGTATTTCCAAGATGGGTAGGATAAGAAACAACAGGACTAAGGTGCACAGGAAAACACGAATTAGGCAGAAGAATAATCTCTGCAGAGTGGGGATTGTGAAGCCATGAACTAGGCTGGTGGTGGTATAGTTTCTTCTAAATTGGAGAACTTTAAGAACAGGTTAGAGAAATAGCTAGCAGGAGTGATTTCGGTTTAGTTGAGTACTGGAAGTAGAAGATGGACTGAATACCTTTGGAAAAGCCTTTTGAGCCTTACTGTTTGGTTTTATGAGTAACACGGGTCTTTCTCAACCCACCATTGTAGGTATTGTCTCTCTGTATGTGCATTTGTCACGTAAGTCATATGGGCACCAGTCCCCTCTCCTGGCTGGATCTTCTAAGCTCTTAAATGCATTCCCCTGAAGAGTGCATAGCAGAAGGGCGTATTTGACAAGCACAATTGGAGATAAGCAGCCCTGAGGAGGTTTAGAACATTGAAGAAAGAAAATAATCTTCTGGTTTCTTCTTTGCACAAAAAAAGATTTAAAATAACTCCAGCCCCTCTGGACTGCGGAAAGAGACTCTAAACCAGATAATCTCCAGCTTTTACACAGAACATTTTCTCTGTTGATCTCAAAGATCTTTGCTAAGGAGGTCAGCGGCGTGATCCTGTTTGCTGATGCACTCAGGTGTGTAGATCTGAGTGGTGGCCGCACTACCAGGTAAGGAGAGGTGGGAGCTGCTTTCTCTGCTCAGAGGCAGATCCAGGATGTGCTCACCCCTTCTTGCAGATGGAGAGCACAGCACCTCCAGCCTGTGCATCTGTGTGGGCAGACCAGCTAGGCCCCAGCAGAGCTAAGCTTGCCGTGTCTAAGTCCATCAGCAGACACCATAAGACCAGCTCTCTCTTAGCACACTGCAGATGCTTCGTGCCTCGCCCGACTGCTTGGCAACATGGACAAGAGGCGTGCGTGGGTCACAAAATACAGTGACTGCTCTCATTCCTCTTCCTCACCATGCTGTGTAGATGTATTACTAGCAACTGGCTTATGTTCACCCCACAGGTCATAGGGTGGAGTAGGAGTAGAGCTAAAGGCACCATCTGGTTATCCCGACACTTTCCAGGCTTGTGTCTTTGCTTGGAGCAAGCACGCTTACGGATGACGCATGTGGTTGTGCACGTTCCACCTGCAGAGACCATAGCTCTTTGTCTAGTAAATGCTGCTGTGACAAAGCTGTTCCCTATCATTCCCTTTTATGAAATATTTGCTACAACACTGGCTCAGTGCTTTTCTCGAACTCCACAATCTTGGATTTAGGACTGAAAATAGAGAAGAAGCACAGAAAGAATATATGTGTGCACAGGAATAATGCCTATTAATTCAGCCTGGTGGCCCTGACATCACATAAGACTTTGTTTCTTCAGTCAAGCTTTGGGGGAAAAAAAAAAATTAACAACACAAACTAACACTATCTAGTTTATTTTTGTCTGGAACTGCAGGGCAGATGAGTTTTCCAGAAAGGATAGAAGGCTGCCATTGATTTTATTATTGAGTCAGTTTTAATGAGTCACAGTATTTTTGGAAGGCTTTTAAGATTACTGTAAAGTGCTTAGTTACAGTGGCTACAGGTGCCAAGGCAGGAAAGGAAATAACAAAGAAATGCACAGCAGCTGTATCGCTACACTTGCCCTCAGAACTGGGATCAGCAGACCAACACACACGGAAAACGCGAAAGAAAATAGGAGAAGATTTAAGAGATGACAGAAGTCAGCATGGTCAGGTGCTACACTAAAGAAAAATATATTTTATTTAAGGGACTGTCCAATAGTCCTTAGCTGCAAGTTGGAAAGGGCCACTGACAGACTCTGGATTACCAGACGTTCAGTGAATTGCATGTTTGCCTTTCAAGCTGTCCTTTGGTTGGAAGTCGTTTGCTCCCGTAGCTGCCAAGCTCTGCCACTGCCATCCTGTGTTGAATGAAACTCTGGAAACACACCATTTAGCAGATGAGAGAAGGGAAGGCAGAAAAGGGGGAAAAGAGGTGGTACAAAGAGAAAAATATAGGTTTCTTCTTTGTGACTTCAACAGAGTCACCTTTTTTCTGCTTGTACCCGTCTGGAATGCATAGGGCACAACTTGCAGAATTGCCTACGGAGATGCTCTGTGTTATATGGCAAAAAATGTTCAGTGTTTTCTACTAAAAGTAATGTACTAAAAAGTACATTCTCAAGATCTGGGAACGTAAAACAGCCTCAAAAATACAGGGCTAGAGAAAAAGCTTCCGGTTATCATACAATGTGCCACGTAGGTTTTCAGATCCTTCCCGTGATGATCGGATTCAGATGGACACAACAACCATGGTTTCAGCGGGTGAGCTCTGAGCACGATCCATTAAACATGCACATGCCTGCCTTTGCTTCGGCATAGCAAGTGAGCGAAGGCACAGCTGGATACTTGCATATGCAAACACCGGTTTGTACGTGCAGATAGCTGCACGCAGCCCAGAAATCAGTTCTGACTTCGGAGGCCCGTTTTCACTCTCCTCCTGCCGCCCCCACCTGCTTCGCCAGACGGGGACGTGCGGAATATTCTCCAGGCTGCGGCAGCGTCGCGAAGGGTCACCGCTGGCTTCACAGCATCTTCCGGCATCCTCAGCGCCGGCATCGCTCGCCTTGGAGATGCCACATAGCAACCTGGGCACCAGCCGCCCCGCCTTTGCACACAACCACGCACGTACGAGGGAGGCAGGGAGAGCAAAGGAAACTACTTATTGTCTGCGTGGGAGCGGAGTGGCAGCAGAGCCAGTCTTGTGTCTGCTCTTCATGCGTGACTGGCATGAGTCCCACCGCTAAGTCCTTGGCTGCCGGCCAAGCGCGGAGTGGCAGGCACCTGTCCCTGCTGGGAGACCTGGCGACCCCAACTTGCCCTAACGGTTAGTTCTTTTCTAACATCATGTCTACTCGAATTTACCTCAGGATTTCCCCCCTCCGGGTGCCAGGGAGCTAGGCTGATGCCAACTGCTTCACCATGGATAAAGCAAGGAGCGTTCCCAAGCTGCACCCGGGCACCCTTGAAGCATTCAGCTGTACTCTCCTCGCTGGAACAGATGGGGCACATCAAGGTGTTAGCGTCCTCCGCCACATCAGCAAAATACCCCAGCACTGGGACAAAGTCAGGAGCAAAAAACAAACCCCAGCGGGGCTCCCGCTCAACTCTCCCTCAAATGCAGTTTGAGCCATGTGCTGAGGAGCAGGCCTGGCTCTGTGCTCCCACCTTGGGGGTGGCAATGGGCCTAAGTTGCCACCCCTCCACGTCCTTCACACAAGGACATCATCTCTGTACCCAGGGAATCACAACTCCCAGAACACTGTATTGTGGTTCACTTGCTTTGGGAAGCCTGTTCCAGCATTTCCCTGCCTCTTCTTTTACGCCCGCGGCAGCACCTTGCACACACAGATCAAAACCTTTCACAAGCGGCTCTGCTGGAAAGGAGGACAAGGAATGTCATTTCACAGGAGAGGAAACAGAGACCAGCCAGGAAGGTTTGTATTGCAGGAAGTCCAGGGCAGAGATAGGACCAGGATGTCCAATCCCATGACTATGGATGTCCTTATTCTGCAGTCTGTTTCTTACATAAAACTCTACTTTCTTCAGCGTTACAAATGTGAGTGGAAATATTTCCAAAGCGTGGAGAATTTTTGAGTGATCTCCCATTATGTCAGCTTTATTTATGGTCTCTTGTCCCAATATAGGCACATTTCATTTATCCTTCTGAAGAAAAAGAACAGAAGAAGCTTTTGCTTTCTGTCAAACGATCTGCGTTAGAAATTGGCATGTTCTGGCCACCTCGTCCTCAATTTTAATGGCATGAAGTTCACCAGATAAAAAGAACGGTAAATGGGTTCAAAGAGATCTTATTTTGTATGGTCGGCCCTTGCCAGTAAAAATGAAGCTAGACTGCGTGCAACAGCAGCTGCCTGCTTTGTGGTGAGGAAGAGAGGGTGGCTGACGGGAGAGCATCCCAGCTCCACTGGCTCGTGCCAGGCACTCAGTACCTCCGCAGCCGCCTTTCTCCTTAGGCAACGCGGCCTGTAGGTTTCTTTTGTCTCCCCTGCCTTGCCCTGTCTGCCCTGACCACAGATGTTTGTGGTCCAAACCCTCACCTGCAAGGGGGATACAGTACCTACAGGCTGGAAGCTTTATCTCAGCAGGCTCCCCTGCAAAAGAAATAGCATGAAGAAAACTAAAGATCCAAATCCTCTCTCTTAGAAATCAATGCTCATGTTGTATTTAAGTTCAAAGAGGTGCAGAAGTCAGCATAACCAAGGCTGGAAAATAGAAAGGACTGAGCAAAAACTGCTTTGTGCTAGAACGACAGGCCAAGACTGAAGCGGGTAATATTCTCAGGCCTGCTCATCTGTAAAAACAGGCTAAAAGCAGACAAACAGCAGTGAGATGAAGGAAAAGCCATCATTTAGGGCAGTGTCAACTCATTAACCCAAATGACCTGCATCTCTGGCGAGCGCTGACCCAAGGACTTGCGAATTTACCTCCACTGCCCAATAAACTGTCGCTGCCCAGCTTCTCTAATTAAAATAGTCCTGGATTTGCAGGACCTACCCAGAGAATAAACTGGAATTTATCAGATTAGCTAAGCCAGATCATACGTAGAGCATACAGGCTGGCCAACAGCCTACTTTGGACCAGATTAACCAGCTAAAATAATTGGGGATTTTTGCAAAGTCTGCCCCTAAAGACTGGCATTAAAGAAATTCACCAAAGACTGAGCATATATTGGAGCCCATTTCTTTTTACCCTATTTAGTTCTTAGCTTGAGGTTCTTTGGCAATTGCTGGGAATCAGCTTTTTATCTTGCGCTAAGCAGTGAAAAACATTCTGTGCATCTCCTTCAGGTGTGCTGTGTCAGTAGGAACTGGTGGATCTCTGAAAGGGTAGGGAGGCTGTGTTTAATGTATTCCTACATCAAAACTCTGTTCCCCTTATTCCTACACTCTGGTCCCTGCATTGTCAGCTTTGTGGAACGAGGAATGGGTAGTGGGGAGTTTGTGGACTGATGTCTGAGTGAGAGCATAGCTGCATCTTGTCCTGATCAAGTCAGATGTCCTTGCTGGAAAAGAATGGGGAGGTAAGAAATTCTTGCAGCCCGAAAGGGATGGAACGCAGGTGGTCTCAGAATGCCCTGGGGGCTATACGTACCCTTTCTGCTGGTCCCCTCAAGGGAAATGTGGTGTAGCGGTGCATCCCTCCACCTGCGCTCGCTGAGTTATGTGCATGGGAGCCGGCAGCAACATTCTGGCGGGTGTTTCTTTTGATCAATATGGGCTTCATGCACTCAGGCAAAACATATTTTGCTGCCAGAGCCAAAGGACTGCAGCCATGGGGAGGAGCAGGAGGAGGAGCAGAGCCAGCAGACACCTGAGAGCTGGATTTCCAGCTCCTGTTCTCTGTTCTCACCCGCCCTCAGCAGCCCCTGCCCAAGCCAAACAGACAGCAGAGCCCTGGACATCTTGTTCCCCTCTGTGGGTGCAACCACCCACTTGGCTTGTGCCTGGAGCAGGCCTTGGGCATTCTCAGCACGGCTTTAAACCTATATACAGCCACTTTGGAGGGGAATCAAGCCTGAAGTCTTCTGGGACATTTCTCTGAGGCTCCGCTTTTCAGCGTCACTGGTTCCAGCCCTTCCATTCAACAGTTACTGGGTTTTTTGCTACACAGAAGCCATATTTAACAAAATGTGTAAAACACCCTAAGAACAGGAACATGGTAATGCGCCAACCTCAGCTGTGAGATGTACCGGAATTCACTTACCTCTGTTCTCCTTGTTAAGGATCTGTCTGAACACAGCCAACGGAGGAACAGAAAATAGCAGCTGGTGGGTGGGGAAATAAGAAACTGCTGTCCTGAGCCTGTGCTGGACTGGAGTCCATGTCCCTGAACAGTGAGGCAATAGAAAGAAGGGTAAGTCATTCAAGGGAAAAAAAAAAAAAAAAGACCTTCTCCCCTCTAATTTTGGCTTTGTCAAGGACATCAGGAGATTTCTGTTTTGTTATAAAGTGAAAAGAGGGAAAAACCCAACAGTGAGGCTTTTCATACAAGAGAACCAGAGCGTTGTCAGAGCTGTGACTGGTTCAACCAGTGGCTGGTAGCACCATGTCTCTGCCTGTCCCATAACTCGCTCCTCCCTCACCCTCCACTCTGGACTGTAGTGTTTGGAGCTCCACAGGGAAACATGAATAATCCCACGCCTCTCTCACCAGCTGAAAGCAAATTTCCTTTCTTACAAGCACACATCCATCCGAGCTCAAAGCAGCAGGCTGATTTTCATAGAATCATAGAATCATAGAATGGTTTGGGTTGGAAGGGACCTTGAAGATCATCTAGTTCCAACCCCCCTGCCATGGGCAGGGACACCTTCCACTAGACCAGGTTGCTCAAAGCCACATCCAGCCTGGCCTTGGACACTTCCAGGGATAGGGCATCCACAGCTTCCCTGGGCAACCTGTCCCAGTGCCTCACCACCCGCTCCAGGAAGAATTTCTTCCTGATATCCAATCTAAACCTCCCCACTTTCAATTTAAACCCGTTACCCCTTGTCCTGTCACTACAGGCCCTTGTAAAAAGTCCCCCCCAGCTTCCTTGTAGGCCCCTTCAGGTACTGGAATTTTACCTGTGGCATTTGCAAAACCCAGCCCTGCAAGCACGCAGTAACCCCTCTCGTGCACCTGTAATAGCCACCCACAACAATTCTGCATTTCCAGGCTAAAGTAAGGGAATCTGTTGCTTGCTGCTGGTTAGAGGATATGACCCCAGGATTACCATGAGGCAAGCAAACCAAATGCTATCTGGCCTGCGAATGAATCTTTACATACCCCAAACCAGGGCGTGCATCTGCTTTTTGGGCAGAGGGACAGCTGCCACAGCAGGAGAGAACAGCTCAGACCCAGCATTCAGTCTTGGCTGACATGACTTGGCTCCTGAATTTCCACATGTGAAATTTCTCCTGATGAAAATGAGGGAGCTCCGTATACTGAACAATTACAAAACACGGTACAGCGCCGAGCAGCAAGCTGCTTCTCCTGGGTGCTCAGAAAGCCCGCCCAGCCTTAGCTGTGCTCTTACCAAGGAGCACTCGGAGGGCTTGCTACAGGATCCAGGGCTGAACCCCGAATTTTCCACCGCTGTTATCCTCTCACCCTCTTTTCTGCATGTCCAGAAGCTGACCTAAGACACCCGCACAGGGGATATTATATAACAATGGAGATTGTGTGTGTAGTTTATGTAAAAACACTTAATCTCGCAGCTGCTTCCCTCCCCTACACCCTCGGCAAAATTTTCCTTCCATCTCCCTTTTAAATACCTGGTATTTGATCATTTCACAGGGTTGGCAAAACAAGCACAATGGAGGCAATGTTTGCTCAGATCTATTTTTGTGTGGATGTGTGCGTGTGAATTTTTGGCAGAATCAGTGTTTGCAAGAAGCAGATAAAACTTTTCTGTTCAAGAACCACTGACGGCCAGGAATTGCTGCCTGCCAGCAAATCTCTACTTACCGAGGGAGATCATGTCATTGTTAGCCAGGTAGAGGGGCTGGAGACAGAAATCTAGAGAGCGTCCTTGTTAGGCTGTAAATGAAATAGTTGTTTAGCAATTACTCTAAGACAGTAAATCTCCGGGTGTGAACCCACTTCAAGATAAAATCCAGACTTGGTTTGCCCTGCTTATACAGCACAGATGCATATGCATCCTGCAAGCCACATAACCCAGTAATATTTTATTCACATCACACTCCAAGGAGCTCACTGACTGGAATTCAATAGAAACTGTTCTCTGTGTGAAAGTAATTTCAGAAAGTAATCTAGTTTATGGAAATGAAAGGCATCAAAACACAAAAAACACTGTTTCTGTACAAGTGCTTTGCTTCAAATATTTGACATGGAAATTTATATAATCCCTCTGGGGCACATGGGTTTCACGAGTGTTAACATCTTTTGAAATGAATTTCACAAATGTTTATTTGGAATACCAGGCATACAAATAATTTAGAATATCAAGGCATCTTGTTGAATCAGTCTTAATGATACAGATCTCAGATGGCTGCGGAGGTTAAAAGGTATGAATTTTAATTGGGTGTGTGGAAGATGTCATTTTCAGTCATTGCACTGCATTGCCAAAGCTATCACTTTCCAATTCTAAGCTTCCTGCTACCTCCTCCTCGACTCCCTCTGTTACTTAAAGACCAAAATGAAACATTTTTCACATTTTATTTGTGTGCTGGGCATGTATTAAATACAGAGTTTTGCTGCCTATCGTGGTTTATACAGGACCCCATCACCGCTGCTTTGCAACACTTCTCAAGCAATAAAGAGGTTGACTTTTTCCAGACAGATAGTGGTATATTGTCATTCCAGTTTTTATAAAAAGTCAAATGATTAAAGGCAAACACTGTTGAGGCCATCTGCAGCACAGGTTGCTGAGACTCAGGTCAAAGCCAGATTTTATGGCTGCCTTCTCTCTCTTCTGCCCCCGTGGTGGGCCCTCCTTACAATATGGTAAAAATCAGAAGTGAAATTCTTTCACCATTTAAAAACTATCTTTTTAATTAGCCGATCCATATTTATTTTTGGCTTTGGATAATGTGATGGATAAGCATGAAGAGGAAAACTAACTGGGTACCTGTTGAGAAATCTTTGTCCATTCTGTGTGTCAAAGGAGCAAGGATCCTCTGGGAAAAGATATTGTGTGATTGGGTAATTAAAAATTATCATAAGCCATAGGCAGTAAGGAAGTCAAATTAAGACTGAAAAGGCAGCATGGCTTCTGAGAGCTTCTCAGCTACTGAGTGCTCAATATTGCAACTTTAACACTCATTTTAAGTTCGTTCGTAACCTAGACTTGTAATCAGCCAGGTTTTATCCAAGATACTGTTTTCCTGTATATTATCAAAAAAAAGAGAAACTTGGGAGGGAAAACTGAGGAGCAGTTTGTTCACGTAGAACCAAGTGGTTGGGCCCTTTGACGGCTCACTCACTGGCTGACCTTAGACATGCTTGGTCAATGTGAGGGAGTTAAGTAGGGCATGTTCTGGGAGAAAAAAAAAAACCCTCCCTCTCCCATTCAACAGCCTTGGGCTGGAGCAGGCACCGTGCAGACCATGCCTTCAGAGAAATGAAGCAGCCAGATTTCAACAAACCTCTAAAGAACATGCACACTACTGATAACTTGGCCAAACATGGGTGGATTTCAAGAAGGGCGTGAAAAACTCTTTGTTCACTGGCAGCATACAGCCAATTTTCATTCTACTCCCAAGTGTGATGATAAAAGCTCAGCGAATGGCTCTGTGCTTCCTTTCCTTTTACAAGCAAATTTCATTCCAAGAAATAGTCATTGTTTTCTTTGAAACATCCATTGTGAGCAGCAGGAGCAAAATGAGCATGAGGCAACCATCCAACCCACACAAGTCTGAACCACTGGCAGAAAAAACCATTGGTCTTCTAGTAGGACACATGACAGATGCCCTGCTCTAGACTGAACCCTCAGGTCTGCCTACGCCCACAGTGGTTCTCATTTCAAACACATTTTTATTTGCTAGGACCGATGGCCTTAACTAACAGCAACCATTCTCAGCCAGACAACTGACAGATCAACAACTTTGGCCACTATTTAGAACACGCAGAGAATAAATACACGATCGTGCTTCCTGAGAATAACCCTCCAGCCTCTTGTAATCTGTGCCTCTAGGATTTATGGGCACGCTGGCCATAAACAAGTAGGATTGAAGGGGACTGTGACCGCCTGTGAGGCACAAATGTGTCTAGACCATCCATGGGAGATGCTGCAGAGAACCTCTGGTGAAAGGGGTATCCATGAGCCTTTGGAACTGCCTCAGGGTGTCAACACCTTCACAAGCAGAAAGTATATCCTAATATAGAATCACGAATGGTTTGGGTTGGAAGGGACCTTCAAGATCATCTAGTTCCAACGACCTGCCATGAGCAGGGACACCTTCCACTAGACCAGGTTGCTCCAAGCCTCATCCAGCCTGGCCTCAGACACTTCCAGGGATGGGGCATCCACAGCTTCTCTGGGCAACCTGTCCCAGTGCCTCCCCACCCTTGTCTTTAAGAAATTCCCATTTTAGAGGATGCAGGTGGGCCACAAAATTCCCTTCTCATTTTTTCCCTCAACTTCCCAGCTGTTCTCTTCCCCATCCTGGCACGTAGCTGGGAACTGATGCTGCAGTCTGGTGCTGCACATCTACTCTCCACGGTGTGTGAGCACACACTCCCCACTGCCAGCCCCGAAACTCCCCCCTCGTTAAGGCGGGCGGGCAGAAACACAAAGCCCTCTATTTTGCTGGAGTCTCTCCTGTGAATAGGCAGAACAAATGATAAGCACAGAAAGCAAGAAGAAGAGTTGTTCAAACGAGGCATCAGTTTCCCTCATGGGAAAGGTTTTCCAAGCCCTCCCCTTCCCCTCTGCCCTGCTCGGATGGGATTGAGCCTTAACCTGGACATCGGCTCCCATCTTCTCTCCATGTATGTCAACTTTCTTTCCCCCTTCCGTTTCAGGTATGACCCCCCTTGCAGCCTTGCAACAAGCTACGTCAGGCCGCAAGCAATGACACGGTGGCCAGGCTGGCTTCCAAAACTCCTCCATTAGCAGGGCAATGGCAGAAGCATTCCTTGGAAGAAAAGCACCCGCAGGAGATCCACAGATACTTTTCAGAGAAAACCTTGCGTGTTGTGATGTCTTTTCGGTGCTACAAACCACCTTTTCAAAACAGCAGAGCAGGGAAGAAAAGGAGGGCAGTGTCTGCCACAGAGCTGCTGGCTGTGCGGGAGAAAAGTTCTGGTTGAAAGTTGGAGGGAGCAAAAGACTTCCTTTGCTGGAAATGAGGTGGCAAAATGGATCCCCTGCAACGAAATGACTTTGCTGTTCTCTCTTAGGGCAGTGAATCACCTGGTGTTGCTGCCGGTTTGCAGTGATGTTGGCTGCATTTGCCGTCAGTAACACGTGGAAGATCGGTCCTAAGGACACTCAGAGCTTTGGGGTGCAAAGGGGTCCCTGGCACAAAGCAGAGCTGATGCTAGATGGAAAGCAGGGCAGAGGCTGTCTGATCCCACAGTGGCTGCCAACAATGCCTCCTTTGGCTGAGCTGTGTGCTTGGGGTGTGGAGCATCCTTTTTGTTCCAAAGAGTGTACTTATTTGTTAATATGCAGGGGAAAAATACCTTTGTACAGGTTCTCGGAGAGTTTGACTGTTTCAGAGACGTGCTGAACCCCGAGTTTTCATTGCACACAGACAGCGGCACCTTTTCAAAGGTCAGTTCCACTTTGTTCAAGTCTCCAGCGCACTGCAACTGCATCTACTTGAGCGTCTGCTGGTTTTACAGGTATGCTGAGAACTGCTCAAACCAAACCCGTGGGTACAGGGGACTTCCCCCTGAGTCCTTCTCTGTGACAAACCTATTGATAAACCAAGCAACATCTGGAAACTGGATGCTTACACAGTGCTCCCTGGTCCAGAAGGTTGGCTCAGGTAGTAGTAATGTGTGACTTAAGTGCCCAGCATTGATTGAGCTGGGCACTTAATTGATTGAGGCATTATTTCTTCTACTGATGGCTGTGTGCACAACACACTGATTTTATAGATATCTGAAGAACAGCGGAACCATGAAGAAATCTTGCAGGCTCAGGGTATATATGTGCTTGTATATAGTACACTGTAGGATATAAGCTTCTTGGAAAACCTTCTGAAAGAAACGTCTTCTGGAAGATCTGCAAGATCCTACAAGTGAGTGGCTTAGGAGGAGCTGAGAAGCTGACAGGCATAGGAAAAAGGAATTAGTATCTTCCTACAATCTTGCAGCAGAAAAGGGCCATCAGGCGGGGGGGAGAGCCTTTGAGTTATGAAATACTCCTGTGAGCAGTCACGTCATATGGTCCCTTACTCAAACCAAGTGCCAAGATGTCAGTTTGTACTGCAGAAAGTAGAATAGGCAGCCATTGGACTGGGTACTTCAGATACAAAATTTGAAATGCTGAGAGTGCTAAAAATGGTCTTGTGCAATGTATGCGAAGTTGCATTAGAGACCCCAGTTCAAGGAAGGGACTTGAATGGTTGCCAGTTTCATGTCTGTCAAGGACAGGAAAGCAGTGCAGACCACCAAGAGGTCAAGACAGAACATTTGATTATACCAAAACCACACCCTTTCATCTCACAAGAAGAGTATAACACCACTTCCAGGGCATGCACTTCACCCCGGGCACACACACACTTCATCCGTGTTTGCCAGAATAAACCAACAGCCTGAAAAGTGGTGTAAATTGTCATGGTCATCAAAACATGACAGCAGCTCCAGGACTTTCTGGGAAGAACCTCCAGCTCCAAACAGGAAACTAAAACATCCTAAAACCCATTTGAGGACAAGAAGGGTCCCCTTTAATCACCAAGTCCTTCCCGTCACATTCCCCGGCAACCAAGTCATACAATCCCATTTCACAGGCTGAACAAGCATCAGCTTCAAATGAGCTGGAGCATTTGCCCCCCAGCGATTCCCAAATCTCTGTTGTCTGAGAGTCTCAAACTCTCTTCTGATATCCAGCTTGAATATATTCTTCATCAATTCATGTCTCTCTGTATTTGCAGCAGCACAGGCCCTTAAATCTAGGCAGCCTCACCCCGCTCATAATCAGTCTACGTGCAACCAGCAGCCGCATCCCCTTCAGCACGCATCAAGCCAAGAGAAATCATCCTGGCTGTTCCCATCACCTCTCTTCATTCCTGCACTAAGTTCAAAACAGTCCCGTTTCTCTTCCCTCCTGATGTCCCCAATCTCAGACCCTGACTGCACCAAAGGAGCTGATGCAAAGATCTCTCTCAAAGAGCAGAGCGCGCTGCAAAACGGAGAGCGTGTCTTTCACCGCAGAGATGAAGTTGGGGCGGACAGATGTCCACGAGGACTCCAGACCTTGGGATGGTTGTACCAGCCAAATGCAACCTTAAAGATGTTCATCCTTTGCAGAATGTTTCTGCTTCACACGGTGGAGGTAACTGCAGTAAACACTCCTACGCTGGGCCAGGTGATTGCTGCTCTCACAGCAAACATTTTGGAAACGAGTTTCACAGGCAGCCTGGATCTAGGCTGCTTGGTTAGTAATTGGGGCACACTTTTTTTTTTTTCTCACACTTGATACAAAGCTCCAAATAAGCCAGCTGTGCAGGTCATTTTATCTCTCCTCTTCTTTTGTTGTAGTATTGGAGGCACTGGTTAAAAATAACTATGTAAACCCACTGTGGGAAGTGAATGTCCCTCACTCAGCACTTCCAGGCCAGCCTCTAGCATGTTCTATCCAGAAGTGTTCACCGAGGCTGCATGCGGTTTGGGGTCAGCCCGCTGCCTAGAGCCACCCCACAGCCCCATTCAGCACTGGCTGTAACTAGGGCAGCACACAGGCAGGCCGAGCAGTGCTCTGCACCCTTGGGTGTCTTAAGAGCGAGGTGCCCCTGGGATAGGGGACTCAAGGTGGGACCCTGCCATCAGGACCTATGTCTCTCCTACCAGCCGAACCTATTCTTCACTGTCCTTTCACTAACAGCAGTCATAGGATATTCAGTCTCCTCAGGTGGATGCTAACCCTGAACTCCCTGAGCTCCCCAGAAGGGTTTCCAAGGTTGAAGAGGAATTTGGGAAGCAGGATGGGCTTTCCAAGAAATGAGGATGGGCTTTCCAAGACCTAGAGGCTCATCCTAAGCACCTTCCTTCTCTGTGAATGATGTTCCAATGCGCTGGTCCTCAGGGCTCCACCCATGGGACAATTCATGAGAGAGGAAAACAGGACCCCTAGAAATGCAGGGCTTCAGGATAAGAAGATGACCAAGGATCACCGAATTCCTTCCTATCCATTGACTTTATTTCACTGCTCCTTGAAGTACCTTTTGGAGGAATATCAAACTCATTTCAGTATTCGTGTCAGTTTGGTCACACTCACTGCAATCAGTATTGGTTTGAATTTGAACAGGCATTTTTTGTGAATGGTAGTAAGGAAAGATCACATCTACAGGTTGTCACAGAAAAATGAGTTAAAAAACCCTACAATCAGCATCAAGTGCATTGCTTGGGAAATCATTTTGATTCCAAAATGTAATCATCTATATTGGATACGCTGTTTATTTGTTAAAAAGAAAATAAAACTGGAGTTTGGGAGCTCTCATGTCTATAAAAAGACTACTTTTCCTGGCATTTATAAATATTAATATGGAACGCTGGTGAAGAACAATACATAACAGTAATGAGAATCACCAAATCCCATCATTTTTGACATTGTCATATCAACAGCTTAAGGATTAGCAGGTGAACTTTAAACATATTGCTTCCAAATAATAATAATAACAGTAATGATAATAACATCAGAATGAAAAAAAAACCCAACTTACTGCATTATATATTCTCGATGGCTTTCTTCTAATAGCATTTACAGGATCATTGCTTTGAACGTTTGGATGACACGCTTAAAAAAAATTAACCTGAAGAAGGGGGAGGTCTTCTTATCTCTTTCCATTCTTGCAAAGCTTTGCTTAGCCTTGTCTTTGTTTCTCAAGAACCCCTGACATTGACAGAGTCAAAGGCCTATCAAGTAATACCCTAATTTCAGGAGGATTTTATATATACATATATCTATGCGCGTCTGCAAATGTTTTGTGCACATGTGTAAGTATATGCATAAAAAGAAGCAGTGCTGTAAAAGATAAAGTTGCACCAGGTGTCAATTTTCACACCTCTCACTAAATAGGCATGGTAAAAAAACCCCGATGCCACAATTTCATTGAATCCAAGCTATTGAGATCTAATCGCTGCTTAAGCTGTGGCTTTATTCAAATCTGGATCACCAATAGGGCTCGGGATGTAAATGAAGTGCAAAGAGAAATAAAGCAAAGGAAAAAAAAATATCTTGTGATAGCCCTTTCCTTCAGCCATGTGATTCCCAAGTCCTTATCAGTCAATTAATGCATACTAAAACTTTAGTGGCAGCCTCAGTTTAACAGACCTAATAGCTAGAGCAAGTCCCAAGCATTAGCCAAACAAAACACACTTTCAGCAGCCTTAATATGAGACTGAAAAAAGGTCAAAATAGACAGGCTTTACAGAATAAATCCTGAAGATCCATTCTAATTTCCACTCAAGGATCTTTTAAGCAGTTCTTGGATGCTCTTTATGGTACTTTGATCCAAGCATAGTTTCATTAAAACTTTGTGGCTTGGTATTTTTAAACCTGATAGCTTCACTAAACTAGTTCTCAAAATGTTAGCTAAGCTGCTATGCATAAAACTACTTTGCTGTCATGGTGTCTTCTAATATCACCTAAGTACAGGCTGTTGCAATTTTGAAAATGAACCTTTTCTACATTCACTAGATCTCAGCTTGGGAATTTTTGCTTTCACACTTGAAGGCTGTCTCGCAGTATAAAGGGAAGGTGCTGCCTTACCCCCTTCCTCTCCCCCCCCTTGAAACCTAAAACTAAAATTAGCTGCTGTACCTTATTTGTTCTGGAAGCAAGTTACACAGTACTTTTATCCACTGTGGTTTCCAATTGCAGGATTAACACTAGATGCTAAAAAAAAACACACCCTAGAAAAATAACAAAACATTAAATGGTGGCTTAAAATCCAGTTTAATGATGACAGGATAAATTCCCTAAAGACTCAGGAAAACAAATGTTACTTTCCCACCTTCATAACGTGGCATGTTAATAAATCTGATTTAACATCACAGATAAAAAACCCAGTGTCTCCAGAGATTGTCCTTTGCTCCCCTGAAAATGAGGATGGCTGAAAGGTTAGGCGACAATTTTCTTTCTTTTGCCCGGTGTTCACAAAAGCCTTGATTTCTCGAGGAGCTTTTGTGGCGAGTTTGCATTACAGCAGTTAAGAGAATTACAGAAAGATGGCTTCAGAAGAGGCTAGGCTGAGTTTTTGAGAGAAAATATAAACAAAGGATTATTTAGAAAAATAATAATAAAACTGAGGGAGATGGCATTCACATAGACACCCTGTCCAGCCCTGCTCCAATCTGAGATGAGGGGCAAACTCCCACTAACTTTCCTGGGAGCCATTTGGCTGGTGCTGGAAAAAAAACCAAAACAGCAGAACTTGCAAGGGAGCCCAAATAACCCCTCTGGGCCATGGGGTGGGAGACTGCCTCCATGCATGGTGGACTTTTAAAGCCAAGGTGGACATTTGAGGCCAAAACAGGAGCTTATCCGTATAATGATACACGGAAATACAACTACTGTCATCTGCGGAGTGACTCCTTGTCCTGGCTGAGTACAAAACGTCACGCTGAAATGGGCCTGATGCTGGTTTTAACCACAACCCAGTGGCTCTTTATGGTTGCCCCATCCAGAGTCTGAGCCCAGAATCCCATTCTCCAGCCTCCCTTCTGGTCCCAACACCACCACCAAAGGAAGCAGAAGTGAGTATGAAACCCTTTGACATCCAAAATTCCCTAAAGACCTCTGGACCCTAAAACCTGCTGGATGCCCTTTGGCATCGAAATACACATGACATATTCTTGGGTTTTGGAAAATAACCTGTCCCATCAATCACTTCTTGGGAAAGGGTTGCTTTTGACTATCTTATGCCACCAAGATAGTCAAATAGGCCACCAAATCTTTGCTCTTTAATCCCTCAGATTCTCTCTCAAAACCTCCATGAATTATCAATTTTGCAAGCAGACGCTGCCCGGTGGGTTGGGATGAGACTGTCCCACTCCTGCCTGGGTCCCCATCACCTGCCAGTAACGGTTTGGTTGTTTTCACTGCTTCACACACCTCCAAAAAAGACAGAAAATCCTGTCAACTGAACGTCTGACAAAAGCATCCTGATGTCAGGTATAAAGAATGCCACCTACAGCTTAATGTCTGCAAAAAAACCCTCCGACTTCAGGCAAACAATGAAGGTTTTTGTCTTCTTAATGCCCAGTATGCAATCGAGTGGAAATGCTACTTCCATCCTTAATCTACAAATGAAATTAAAGTTGTTGAAAGACACATGATAAACCAGGATCCTTTGTTTCTTACAGAAGAGGGGAAAAAATTGAAACCACTAAATATTTTAGCAGATTTACTAAATTTCCAATTAAATCTGGAATTATGGCAGAGCCGGTATCTCCCTCTCACTCCACCACACATATTTTCTATTTGAATAAAGTAGGTTAGACGCGGCGCTCCCTCCACCCACCCACCCGAGCAGGAATATTAATGAAGCAGATCCGTCTCCGGCACGCTGGGCCAGCAGGGATGCTCGGGCATCCTTGGGCCCAAGCATGTGGGAAGGGCTGGTGTACAGGGGATCAGCCTCGGCTATCCGGAGGGAGCGGGATATGCTAGGCAAGAGCACCCTCTGCCCGCTGGCAGGAGGGTCTGGCTCTATTAACATGCCCCCCATCCCTCCCCCTTCTTCCCTTTGCCGAGGAAAGGTCACGGGAAGCAGCTTACACAAGCCAGATGAGGTGGAGACCAAATCGGGACCAAGATTATATGTCGGGGACTTAAAGGCAGGAGCAGAAGAGTGTGCAGTGCTGGTGCATGCTTTCTGCCTCTTTCCAGCCCTTCCTCTCATCCCACAGAGTGTTGGTCACGTCAAAGTAAGGATAATGGGTATCCCCTCACTCCAGGGTTTCCAGTGCATGTGGGCAAGTTGGCTCGGACTTGGTCAGAAAGGTTTGAGAGACATGGATGTGCTTTCGGATCTCCCAGTGCGGTCCGGTCCCATTTGAAACTGAAGGGAAAAGGGATGTGGTGGTTGGCCCTCGTGGGAGACACAACCTCCTCGTCCCCTCGTCTGCTTGGGGGAAAGGTGGGGATTTCTCCCCTGCCACAGATAAACAGGCAGACCCACGGGAAATCGCTGACCCTGAAACCTCGACCGAAAAAAGGTAACACCGGCTGTAAGAACAGGGTTGGGTCTGTATTGGGTCCAGTCTTGGGTCCGGCTAGTGTGGTGTCCCACCTCCAACACCAGCCGCACGTTGGAAACGAGGTGAGGGAAGAAGCACAGAGCAATATTCCCCAGCTTCCTGCAATATTAGAGATGTCTTGAGCTGGGCTTACGTATTTAAGACCATCCCCTCTATGGTTTGGCTCCATGTCATTTCTGACATCTGTGGGGGTGTCAGCTCAGCGATGTACAGACACCGAAGCGGCCAGGGAGGCTCTCACCACGAGCACTGCCTGCAGCGAGTGGGACCAGCCACAGGCACATGCTGGACAGGCAGCTGAGCTTATCCTTGCACGCCTTTTGTCACCCATGGATGATACCCACTGCATGGGTACCACCCACAGGGACAAAGCTCTGCCCCGTCCCCTTGGACATCCCTTTGCATCTGCAGGGTTAGCTGATGAATTTCCTCCAGGCTAATGCTACACCAACACGCCTCAACGGAAAGCAACGTGCAATTATGGAAAATGTTCCCGGTCACCTGGTGAAACCTAAGCTCCAGAGGAGCATTTACACGCCCAGTTCTGAGTTCCTCCTCTGTTTCTTGGCCACCAGGATGAATCAGGACACACCACTCCCTTCTCCCAGGTATTCTGAGCCAGGTCGTGCGGCTGCCTACTCAGCACACACCTTCACCTAAACCTGAGCAGCCCTCGGCACACCCAGAGGGGACCGGGAGGCAGTGGCGACTCACAAAAACTGCCTCGTCACGGACCACTTTTCTTCTGCAGGAGTGAGGACTTTCCCTCCCTGGACTCTTTCGTGCATCGCTCCCTCCCACTCGGTGTCTGCTTGTTTGCCATTTGCCCTCCTCTTTCTTCCACTCCTGGGCGCCGTCTTGCACAGGAGAAGGTAGCTTCTTGGTGCCCATAAAACTAAATAACACAGAGGAAGATTCTTCTTTTTTTTTGCCTTGCGTAGCAGCTAAGCCCATGCAAAGTCAGTACAAGGCTTTGTCATGGCACGGAGCAGTTGAGAATAAGGCCAAAGAAACTGGCAATTGCGCTTATTTTCTCCTCTTAAAAACAGCTCAATTGGTCCATTGCAGCTTAGTCCTGCTGTCTCTATTCATCCTTTCTTCCAGGCAGCTGCCAATTGATGCTGCATGTTTGCTTTGAGTGGAAAATACCAGCAGGCCTGAGCTCTGAAATGTTGTTTCAGTCATATTTCAATATTTAGCTTATACACGTGTCTGTGTAAGGCCTGCTTTTTCACAGCCGTGTATGCCAAGAGAGCTAAACGGTGTGATTTGCCTGTGGTCAGAAAATGCAAATCGCAGCCGCAGAAGGGTTTGCCACCTTGTGTGGGATTTCCTACACTGCAGATGCCCGCGCCTGAGCTGGCAACCTGGGCTCCCTCCAGCTCTGAGCGAGAGAAGGGGACCCCCGACCACGCGATCCCATCGATCTCCCTGGGATCGCTGCCTTGCGATGGGATGGATCACCCCGTGCGGGGATGCAGCCTGGTCCCCTTCCAGGAGAGGCTTCCCTGTGCTGCTGGGAAGAAAGAGGGCTGAGCTGCAAAGGGGATCATGTGAGGGGGGATTTGGAGAGGTGCCTTCATGTCCCGCTGCTCCCACCCTGGAGACCCAATCAGGAGGCAGGTCAGGATGTGTCCCATTTTCCATGAGACATCAATAAAGCCGAGGAAACAGCAGAGCCATAGCAAACTCAAGGGAAACCTGCAGAGATGGGAAGTTATTATTGCAGGGATGCGCTGACCTTCCCTCCCGAGCTCCATGGGACTGGAAACCATGGAAGGGTTTCCATCCTGTACCTCAGCGTCAGGAGTGGGAGTGCAGCGACACGGGGGGGCTCCCAGCAGACAGGAGCAGTAAGGCAGTTCAGGGGTGTGTGAGCCAGCAATGACAGCTCAGAGACAAGCCACGTTAGCAAAATCCTTATCCTTTCCACCATATTCCAGCATGATGCTTGTGACCCCGGAGAAGACCACGAGGCAAGTAAACTCATTTTTATCCTCCTTATATTTTTATATTTCACTGGGAAATATATCTACTGGCCCCCACAAGGACCTCAGATCTTGTTTGCAGTGCTAGGTAAAGGTACATAAAACATTTTGAACAGCCACTAGCTAAATCAAAAATAGTCCTGAGACACCAAAACCATCTCTGTATTCAGGTTGATTTCAGGACATCCTAGCCACAAGAAATGCATTAGAAATGTACCAAAAGAAAAAAAAAAAAAAAGGTGGGGCAAGCAAACATCATTGTTATGATTTTATATTTTCAGAATTTATGAAGATGGACAGTTTCCATTTTAAAATGGAGCTCGAAGGAAGAAGGCTGAAATAATCCTCCCAGTCAGGTGAACCATTTCACTGCTGGCTGAATGGAGCATCCCAAGGAGACGTTTCAACAACAGAAAAGATGACCTGGTCCAATCTAAACTGACTGCCCTCCAAACCCAGTAATTTCTGGAATTCCCAGTGGGAATTCCTCCTTGACATTGCCATGAGAGTGGTAGAAATACCCATTACCATCAACCTGACCTGGACACACTGGTGGGAGATGGACAGTCCCAGCCACTGGGACATTCACCTTAGATAATGCTGGAGGAAGAGCCGCAGAGGGAAGGTCTCTGATGGAAGATGTGGAAAGGCTAATGAGAGCGCTTTGCCGGAGCAAGGGCCCTGGTGCCATGAACTCGAGGAAGTCAAACAGCTTCTTCTTACCAATGGAAGCAGACACAAAACCTCATCATGGGTTCAGTCAATCTCCATGGCTTTTGTTCCCTCTAACGGGAAAAGGAACTACCTGCCGGAGGCCTTACAGGGAAGGCACTGCTGCAAAATCCCCACACATGGGATAAACTCCACCAAAGGGAATGGCAGTCTTCCCTCCTCCTCGGACCCTGCAACTCCGATTTTGGGGGTCTCAGGTCGGTCATAACAGAAGAGCAGCACCCAGTGCTTTCCCACCTCGACAGAGCTGTGGATTTCCGCATCTCGCCAGTCTCAAGCTCGGCAGAAGGTGCGGGAAGGAGTTGAGGTCTGGAAGACAACCTTGCCAACCCAAGGATGATTGTGCAACGGCTGCAGAGGTTTTGGCGGCTATCTCCTCGCACAGATCTCCAAGTAGATCTTTGACCCTAGCAACCTGGATTAGGGGACTCAGTGATTTCTGTCCCCAAAAACTGAGTCCACAGAGGCCTGGGACAACTTGCTCCTGCAGGTCTTGTAGGCACTACCACGGGTTATGTGATTAAACAGCAGCACTGAGTTTGCAAAGCTGTCAATCCCATACCTTTCACCAGCACTTAATTCACAAAAAAAAAAAAAAAAGGCAAAAAGCCATACCAGCCCTTAAAAGCTTTGGAGCTGCATTTCTCATGGCTGCAATAATACTTACAATATGGACTCTAGCTGCTTTTTATGTAACTGCTGCTCTTAATCAGCTCAGTATTAGCAGCTCTAACCTGCTCTTGCTTGATTTATTTTATTTTATTTCTAAAGCAAACATAGATTTACAATCTCTCTGATTTCCCAGCTTTTATGCCACTCCACTGAGGCGCTTTAAACATCTCATTTATCTCCCATACGTTGGGAAATTACAACCCCCTCCTCTCCAAAACAAACATGCAAGCAAAAAAAAAAAAAACCTCCAGCTAAAATCCACACAGTTGGAAAGTGTTGATTTAAACAATAACCCTGAAACAAGACAGGGAGAGGCTAGAACATGGGAACAGACTTCTTTTTGCTTGCACAGACTGAGCTCTGAGGTTGTTTGCATCAAATGTTGACTTGTTCCACGGCAGCATCTATTTATACGTTGTGAAACTGGGAGGAAGCAGCGTGAAATACATTTTTCAGTCACTGGAGAAAGTCCAGAATGTTGCGTTTGCTCCCTCTCCTTCCCTTCCTGCCCACTTCCACATCTGCATTTGTGCGAAGCGGGGTGGAAGCAGTGGGAATAATTTGAAGGATCGGGCTTTTCGAATGAGGTTTGGGTGGGATGCAGATGTTAAGATTTTTTTCTCATCTTGATCATTTAAGAAAAAGTCTTCCCTAATCAGACAGATGATTTAAGGGTTATGCTTGTTCCTGGTTGATGTGGTTGCTGAATAGAAAGGATTCTACTTCAGAAGGATGTCTATCCATTTGCACGAGTGAAAGCAACACCCTAGTCCGTTTTTGCTAATTGAATAATTCATTGAATGCAAATGATGGCGTATTTCTAAAAATTTGTGTTGCTCTAGAATTTTCTTACATCTCTTCCCCATCTCTCTCCTGCCTACCTCAATCACAGATTCGCTGTGCTACAGTACGTGAAACTAATGGGAAACTTTCTCTTCCCAATTACTCTTTCGTTACATATAAACGAGCAACTCCCATTTTTTCATGGATATAAGTGACAATATTCCCCTCTTCACAATTATCTATCTTTATCCTTATTTCTGTTTTTCCCCTGTAACAATATTTTTACTTCCCAACGAGAACCCGTGTAAAAATACGGTGGGAAGAACACGATACCACAAGCTGCATCGCCTCCCTATCAGCAGTCGAGGTTTGAATTTTTAATCCTAGATATCGCCCAAACACCGAACCAGTTCGCTGTGCTTTAACGAGCAAACCCAGCAATTTAACAAAACATAAAGCAGGCAACAACATGAAAGTCTCCTATGTATTGATGGGAGGGGAGTTATAAATCTAAACCCTCCATTCTGGACCACATCCCCAAATGTAAATAAGCACGCAAGCATGTTGCTACATATTTTTACAGAAATAATTACCAACGGCCTTATCAGCAGCGGCGAATTCGGCGACGCGCGCTTCATTTATCCGTTGTGCCCTCTGCTGGGTAGAGCACACAAGGCAAGCAATATTATTTCCAATTAATTTTTGGCATCATCACTTGGCATCTGCTTTAGGAATGCAAAGCGTGAAATTTGTAGTAGCAGGTTTAATATTTGATCCAGCCAAAAATATTTTTGCTACAAGGACTTACCTTTGGTAGTGTTTTCCTCCCCGCTCCCCCCTCCTCCGCTCCATGTTGTTTCGTTGCCACCGAGCCTTGTTTACGGTCCAAATGAAAAAATCTGCCACCGAACGCCATACGTGGCAGGAATAATTTCATGCTGTGCAAAATTTGTTTCATTTCACATCCTGTAAGAATAATTACTTAGCATAATGCCACTTAAGCTGTATTTCTAGCTGCAAACATTAAGGAAATGGTAAAAAGCTAGATCCCGGTTGGGAGGAAAAAAGGGTATTTAGGGGTCACCGGGGTTTCTTAAAACTAGTCGCTTTTAACACCAGGGACAAGAAGAAGAATTAAAATGTAATTTAAATGATGTCAATGAATTGAAAAACACAATAAATCCCAATATTTTCAATTACATTTGAGGTCACCCTTGTGCCGGGGACCTCGACAGGACGCTGTCTTCGGAAACAGAGGACAAAACACCTGGTCCACATTGCCCACGCTTCTCATGTTTTCTGTAATCACAGGATGGTTTGGGTCGGAAGGGACCTTAAAGATCACCCAGTTCCAACCGCCCTGCCATGGGCAGGGACACCTTCCACAAATAATTAAGTTTATTTGAAGGTAACAATTACCCAAATGGTCCTAAATAAAGCAGCAAGTGAAGAAGCTGGATCCTCCTCACGTCCTGTCATCGACTCCAGCTTTTACGTGATGGAAAACGGGACTCAACAGGTTTGGAGGAGAGTCGATGCGATGGGTGAGCAGGGTGCATTGACCAAATATCAGCATAAGTTGTGCAAAAAACACCTTAGCGCTTCACGGCAGTGTGATGCACCGTGCCAAAGGCGGCTCTGACCTCCCTCCTGGGCCCCCACGAGAGAGAAAAATCCTCTTTCATATCTCGTCAGAATTATTCATGGTTTACTCTTACCTTCTAGCAAAACCAAACTGCAGTCTTCAATCAAATGCAAGACTGGCACGGTCTAATTGAATTATTTCAATTAAGTTTAAGGATCAAAATGATGATTGTGGATTTTTTAAAAAAAATCCAGTTTTCTCGATGCCAAAAACCAGCTTGCAATCAAGTAGCAAATTCTCACTTTTTCTTTCTCAGATGTTGGCAGGAAATAATCACTTATAGAGAACTTCTCTTGAGAATTACCTTATCCCCCTCATTTTTTTAACCAGCAATGACAACGCTCGTGTACACCAAGTATCCAGGCTGACCTTCATCTTCCTCAAGGCCACTGTGCCTCTTCCTCACCCACCATCAAACCCCACTTTTTCTGTAGGTTGATCAACAAGGATTTCCTGATAAAATTCACCGATGACCCACATGTTTGCGTTGGGTTTGTTCAACCCGGCAAAAAGGCGAAATCTCGGATTTGTCAGAAGCAGGATGCGAAGGATCGCGGGATGGATGGAGGCTGTCGATCACAGCACACCACCTCCAACCAGCCCTCCGCCGGCACTAACTCCCCCAGCATCCATTCACCTAAATAAAGTTATTCCAATTTATGCTCATTCCTTGTTTTCATTCTGTTTTGAAAAAGGCTTTATTGAAATGTCAAGTTTGAATGGAACAGGAGTGTCAAGAGACAGCAAGGGAGAAGTAATAAATTTTAGGAAAGAAATGACAACGATTTGGGCACGCAAGTCCTTCTTCTGGCCTGAAACAGGAGCAGATCCTCCCTGGGGAGGCTTTATGAGCAGCGGAGTTATTCAGATGACATTTTTTTAAGTGGCTTTACTGCTAAATCAATGGACATGACATCCCTGGATGTCTTCAAGGCCAGGCTGGATGAGGCTTGGAGCAACCTGGTCTAGTGGAAGGTGTCCCTGCCCATGGCAGGGGGGTTGGAACTGGATGATCTTTAAGGTCCCTTCCAACCCAAACCATTCTGTGATTCTATGATTCTATTCTATGACATAAAAAAGGCCGCCCAAACCACAGTCCTCTTACATGCTTTTCCCCCCGCCGCTCAGCAACCTGCTGCTGTGTTTGACCAGCAGCAACGCATGACAGCTCTGAAACGTCCGAGAGCCCTCCAACGCTCCCGCGGAAGGGACAACACACAGAGGTCGTGGCGCCACCAGCACCCTCCCTCCTCACCGTGTGGCCCTACGGCGCCCCAGAGCCGGGCAGCGTCTCGCAGCCACCTGAGAGGGGCAACTCCGCGAGCGCCCGGCTCCAGCTTCCGCAGGCAGATCCAAGCCAAAGAGCTTTTTGGAGGGTATTGATAATGATGTCTTCATTCCCTGCTGCGAGAGGTGCAGCTTTAGCTGCCTGATTCCTCACCTAACGCGGTGCCAAGCTCCTCGTCCTGGAAGTTCCTGGAAAGACGGGAAGGCATGGGTGGGCTGTGCTGGGGTAGGCGCACCGGCATCCCAGTGGGAGGTGCCATCCTTATTGTGGGCACCGTGTTTCATCAGTGCCCCAAATGCAGAGGCTGGGGAACGCCTCAGTAGGATTTTCTGCTCTAAAACCCCAGCTTGATGTCTTCCAGGCTGAGGTGGCTCACAGCGTCGTCACTCACCATGGATAAGATGCTCTCACCACCTGGCAAATATATAGAATCATAGAATGGTTTGGGTTGGAAGGGACATTAAAGACCATCTAGTTCCAACCCCCCTGCCATGGGCAGGGACACCTTCCACTAGACCAGGTACGCGATGGGGGACAGGGGCAGAGAGGGCAATAGGTATGTCCAAATTAATGCAGTGTTTACCAAAACCAACATTAAAAAACAACTCTCATGAGAACATCCAAGTGGCTCCATGCTGAAGTATTTCCCATTATTAACTCCCATCACCAAACCCAGGGATGACTCGAGGACAGCCGGAATCACCCCTAGGCATATGTAAACCTCGTCACCTTCGAGCAGTCGCAAAGGGCCAAGAACGGTGGTGCCACCTCACAGATCCTCTCCCAGGCTGCTTTTGGGAAGCCTGGCCCGTGAGCAGGTTTTGGTATCGCATGCCTACGCATGTAAGACACGTGGATTTCGACTGCGTTTCAAGCTGCATCACCCGGTGCCGCATCAGGGTCCGCGACTCTCTTTTAACCAGCACATCTAAGTCGCCAACATCCTCACGAGGGACAAGCCCAACAGTTTAGCAGTGGCTTCTCTTTTATTTATTCCTAAGTTTTTTTAAACACCGCGTTGGATCCCAACGGGATTTAGGGGTTTTGTTTTAATGGCGAGGCAAGAATTTGCTGATCCTCCCCGTGGCGAAGTTACTTTCAAGTCAGTGAAAGTTCTTGGCCCGCGATGAAAAGTCTTTGCCAATTAGCGCTCAACAACTTCAATTCATCCCTCCTGGTTCAAGATGAGTAGGAACCTAATAAGGCTGCGATAAAAGGGCAAAAGGCAGCGAGTACCCAAAGGGGATTAATGGGCTCTTCCATTTATTTGTCTTCCTAACAGCTGAACTGTTACAAGTATTGACGGTCTTCAAACGGCCGGGCGCCGGGGTCTCCAATGGCCATCTCCAGCTCCCCCTGGCCCCGAGGGGCGAGGGCTTCCCCCTGGGCGATTCCAAAACCAACAAAGCGCCGGGGATCAGGTAATGAAACTTCAGCATTCCCCCCTCCCCACTTCTTTTGAGATTTATTTACTGGCAGCTGACAAGGGGCAAATTCAGCTGGAATTGTGTAGTCAAGGCCCTGTCAAGCCTTCAGAGGCACCCTTATGTCGAATCACCTTCCTGACTGGCATGTCGCTGAAAAGCCCTCGGCGCTGGTCCTTAACAGCTCCCGACAGCACAAAGGACACTCCAGACAGATGCCTACATGGCATCCTGCAGCATTTTAAAAGAGAATTAGTGGTTTTAATTATGGTCGTCGTATGAAAGGAAACCATGCAAGCTCGGCAGGAGACCTTTGATCAAACCCTTTCGCTAGCACAATGCCGCGGAACTGTGACTATTCCTAGCAAGGGGCCTTTTCTCGCTGAATGACTCACCAGTGATCTTTGAATGCAGACAAGTTCCTCGCCCTCCCTCTTCATTAGCGAGCATTTCTATACAGGCCCTATATAGTGCGCCGAGTCTCGGAGCTATACAATGGGGGGGGAAAAAAGGATCCCTACAGATTCTGGCCTCTACTTAGGAAGTGCTGAAGGACTCTGAGTGACTTTATTCATTAAAACAGGTTGCTATTAATTAACTGTCATAATAAAATAAAGAACTATTATTTGCATTTCTTAGTGCACTCCCTTTAGTAATATGTATAAAAGATGTTTGTAACAAAAATGAATTTATAAGGGTGAAAAAAACCCTCAGAAGACTTTCTCACCCCCACCTTTTTTTTTTTTAAGGTCTAGGCAGCAGGAGCCTGACTAATTATTAGGACCAGTTTTGCAAGAGAACAAATAGAGGTAAAACACAAATATGAAAGTAATTAGGAAAATGCAAAATCCTGTTTACTTGGCAACCAGTTCGTGCAACTGAGACTAACGAAGAGCAAATCAGCTTTGCTTGTTTGATAAACTTAAGGGTGCCACCTAAGAGGAGCTGATAAAAATTAAACTTCTGCCAGCATCCCTCTGCACTGCCTCTTCGCACACGGACTCAGAAACCTCCACCCGACTGCTTCGCCTGCAAGCACCAGCAAATCTCACGCCAACAGATCCAGGGGGGTGGAATTTTGTAACTTCCATCGCCGATAAATATTTTCACCTTCCCGATCCGCCGCCGGCGCCGCCTTCGAGCCGAACACCCAGCACTGACACCCGCGTCACCCCCGCACCACCATTCGCACGGAAACGCGGCGCGCGTGAACGGCACTGTTGCTTTGCTCCCGAAAAAAGGATCCCTTTTCCACCGCTCT
>NW_010273858.1:49222-49669 GCF_000690775.1 Eurypyga helias
GGGGCCTGCATGGCCGCTTACTACAACCTACGGCGATACGTTACTTGGCGTGGGCTACCTTTGTCCAGCCCCTCTTTTCTCTCGAGTAGATAGTGGAATCCACAAAAGCTTCCAATTATTTCAAGACTATGCAGCTAAGGAGGGGCATCTAGTGAAGATAAAGAAAACCCTCAGCTCAGTATATTTGCTTGAATGGATTTTCAATAATGCAGGTAACAAAAGCATTCAAAAATTGGATTCCTAATGCTTTTCTGCTAGGCTGAAGGACTGATTTTTGAGAAGGGAGAAGAAAGCCAGCCCCGAGAAAGCTGCACGAAGGAATGTATGATATTCCCCCCGCTCTGTACAAACACTTCGGCAGGGATTGAGAAAAAGGAAGAGATTTAAGTGAGGCACGATCGACCTGAAATGTAGCCAATTACAACACAAAGAGATAAAGTGACACCC
>NW_010273858.1:49721-54446 GCF_000690775.1 Eurypyga helias
AACCGCTCCTCTTCCCTCTCTCCCCTCTGCTTTGTGGCTTTGCAACCCAGAAGCCGTAGTTTTATTTCTGTTGCTCATTTCTCACCTGCTCCACGCATCTCTGTTGGTCTGGGAATTGTTTAAGAGGGGGCATTGCTACGGGAATCACACTACACAAATCAGAATGAGAGGGAGAAAAACAAAGGATGTTGTTTTGCAACCAGAGTTAGAGATTCCTAGACGGCAGCTTGGTTTTTATACAGGCAGCATTCAATGAAAGTCAACCTGGGAAAATTCGGCACTTGGAGAGAACAGCAAAGTACTCCACACTTTCAAAGGGATCTCTCACGCTCAGTAGCCACGCGAGCCTAAATCCGCGCCTACGCGCGCCTCAAAACCACAGACGGACGGAGCATCCAGCGCAACACCCCTCCCTCCTGCACGGGTCTTGATCTGCTCCTCCAAGCCACTGGGAAGCTTCCAGAGGCGCCGTGATAACACGATCGAGACAAGTACTTTCTTCTCTGAAAATTTTACTAGTCCTAATGAAATCCCGATGGGCAGCAATTTCTCTTGTATAAAAACACCGGGCTGAGATCTCACGGAACTGAGTCTGAACATCGTGACAAACACACCTTTCCACTACCACCACCAGAGCTTTGGGTCTGTTTAAAGCATCTCAAGTACACATCAATCAACATTTTAAAGATGCTATTTTATGTAGTTTTTTTTTTGAAAACACATATCCGAGCTCTTGAGTTGCTTGGACTTCGGGGTAGACTGAAAAGCAGGGTGGATTCACACGCCACCCTTTTGGTTAAAGCTCCTGATATCTCTAAAATTGCAGTGCTGGCATCCCCAGTACCTGCGAAGACGTGGCAGAGTGGAAAAGCTTTACAGGCTCGCATGAAAAGCGGCCACGGCACAGATGCCATGAGCTGTGGGAGAGCAGCATCCCAGGGGAGCTGCTGCCGTGTCCCCGTGCAGGGTCTCAGCACCACGGTCCCTCTGCCCAGGAGGAGGCAGGGCAGGAGATGCCACGCTGCTGCCTATAGTCACCGTGCTCTGCAAGGGAAAACATACAAGTTGCTTGCTCACAACTGGAAAGCTACTGCAATAAAGCCTATCCCAGCATAACATCCCAATGTCATGAAAACAGTGCCTGAAAAGCAAGGGAGGCAGAAAGAGCTGGATTGGTGTCTACCCACCATCCCACACCAGAAGGACACCGTGCCTGCAGCACCCCAGGGCACAGGCACAGCCAAGGAGCAGCGAACAATCACGCTCACGCGAAGGGCACCGTCCCACATGCTTGTCCTGATGGAAACCTACCCAACCATGCTGCCCCCTGACCAGAAAAAGACACAGACGTGGCACAGCTAAACAACAATGGCTGTAGAAAACCTCCTGGTTCAGTAACAGAAGCAACATTTAAAGGCTAAATACATTTTTTGCATCTATAAAGGATGCTGCATTCATAAAAAAGAAAATATAAAAGATCTTCATGCTGCAACAGCTTCAAAGGTCTCTTTTAAAAGAAAACTCTCCCTTTGAAAAACCCATACTTTATTTAGTGATGAGCTTTCTGCGCCCCCCCCAGCCCCAAACGACACAAACAGTTCATTCACGAACAGCAATCACAGACCAAACGACGGCGTGTTCCCGCCATGGTAATCTGGCTGCCATTTCTGTCGCCTTTTAAAACCGTTCTCACATTGTCAAGGACTAATTCAGATTTTAAGTCCTGACTTTTGAATTTCACCACTTCAGCAGGCGGTTGGAGGACCGGGCGCTACCCAGCTCGCCGCCTCACATCTTTCATTTTCCTCAGCCCCTGCAGCTCATTCTTCAGGTGCTTCACAGCCTGCAGGATATCCTGCCGCTGGGGATCGTCCTCCACCTTCTCTGTGTACAGAAGGAAATGCTTCACAGTTTCGGAGAGCAACGCTTCGGGATCCACATCAACCCCAGGGAGACGCAACATCCTCTCGCAGGCGATGGCGTAGTTTTTGTGCCAGTTCACCGGGTGATTTGGATGAGAGTTGACAATTTCTTTGTATGACTGTTAAAGGGGGAGAAGAAAAAAAAAAAAGGGACACGCACACACACAAATTAATTGAACGAAAGCGACCAACAGCTCTTAACAGCGCTTCAAACCTGCCCGCAGAGGAACAGATGCTATTTAGATGTCCAAGAGCAGAGTGGGAGCATTTCTCTAACTCCCCCCGCGTTTGCCATGCGATGTGCAACAGCGTGACTCAGAAACCCAAGGGGGGTCGAAACGTTTCCCTTCCTACAGCAGCTGCTTGTTCAGAAGCGTTACAGGCGATCGTGATAACCCCACCCCACCGCACAGCACAGAGAGGTGTTACAGCAGCCTGGGGAGAAAAAACAGATTTGACTGCCGGGCCTGAAAAGACATTTACTCGGTATTTCAGGAGATCAGGATGTCTTCCACGGGACTTACACAGTCTGTTGACTCGAGTGGGAATATTCCTCAGCTCAACAGTAGGCACGCGCCCGAAAACTTTGCAGAACAGCACAAATGGCAGCAAAAAGGGCTGAAAGCAAACTGTTGACTCTTTGCTGGGGTATTAAACACTCCTCTCTGCTGACACATACTGATTGTTTTGCGCATCTGTTGGCATCTCAGGCAGTCCAGTATTTGCAGGGATACCTACGGCTGCTTATGGGTGTTATTCTTCGGTGTGAAACGCAGCAGAATTAATCTGCAGCGAGAAGGCTGTCGGATTTTACACTTGCTGGCTCAGATGCACGACTGTGTAATGACAGAGAGGACAAGTGCGGAGAGGGGACTTCAGGACAAGCAATCTCTTGGCATGGGTTTGGAGCCCAGCACAGACAACATAATTATAGCAAACCCAGGGTGTCGACTGGTTAGCTTTTGGCAGCCTCCGTGACCGAGGGCAGCAAGTAGGAATGGATAAAATCCCTGAAGAAATCTCTTCGAATCTGCTTTGCTCCCAGTTTGGATGAACGAAGGAGAATGCAGACTACAGGACTGCCAACCTATATGGGAACACCGTATTTCTACAGAACTGAGAACTGAAATTAAACAAAGAAAGAGAAAGAAAAAAGGATCCTTCATAACCAAAATACGACTTACGGTGTAGGCAAAGGTGTAAAGTTGTGATTTCATTTCTGCAGTCACACTGGCAGTTTCTGCAAGGTCAAATATAAAGAAAGCTGTTTTCATCCTAGAAAAAAAAAAGAAAAAACTTCCCTATAACAGCTGCTTGACATAGCCAGCTCACATCCCAGGGTTATACACATCTTCAGCATGTCCACACAGCTCTCACTGCATGGGACAGTAGACCAGCTTCGCCAGTTAAGCTGTCAGTGATACACGTTTCTCTCCATGATGTGTCCCCCACCTTGTGTCCGAACTACCCTCTGCTCCCTTGAGATACTTCGAGCAGAGCCTTTCAGTGACCAAACCCACCGCTCTCCCGAAGGATTTGCCACAGGCCACGCACCCTTCACCTCGTCCCGCCAACCTTTTCCTCTCAAAGCGTGGCACATTTAAACCCAAAAGGCCATGCGCCATCACGCTGCCCGCTCTGGTGCCTATTTCCATGCCACTGAGTCGGCATCGCCCACCGGCTGTTGGAAGGGAGCAAAGGAGCATCACCTGGCTTGCCACATCTCCTCATTGGCGACAGCTTCCCAGGAAGAAAGCTTGAAACTAAATGGGAATGAGAATAAAATTCAGCCATCAGATCGACATCACTGCACCTCACCCATCATGCCATCAACCCTTCTAACCCAAGCAGACACAGACCTCCCAGGCAGAAGAAATCCCGTCATGAAGCCTACGGCTCTGACCGCAGGGAACTCGGCTGATCCTCAGACATTCATAAAAATTACTCCTCTCTCTCCACAGAAGGAGCCTTTGGTATATCAGGGTTTTCACAGCATCCTAGCTATCCTCAAAGAAAGAGATGCTTACCATCCAACACAGTTCAGTCTATGACATTGAAAGCTTTGGCTGTCCCAAGTCCTCAATATTTTTTGGCTCCTGATCAAGTTTTAAGGTCGGAGTTGGAGCCGCTATTTGACTAGAAACATCCACTGTATTTTTAATACTAATAAAAATACCACATACAGATTGATCAGGTATTCCAAACCATAAAATATTATGATTACAGCTCATGTTTTATTTCTCTAACACCACAGCGGATGTGGTTATGCTGCTGGCAGAGTGATGAGCAGGAAGGAAGGAGCAAAGTCGTGCCTCTGCCTCGTACCTGCCGTAGTCTTCAGTCCAGTTATAGAGATTTCTTGTAAGATGAATCCACTCTGCTGGGTCAAAGAGAACATCAGAAGGAACCAACTTCTCACACGTACCCCACGGCCAGAGCGAATAGCTCCTTCTCCAGGTTGAGTCCCCTTCATGAAGACCTATGCAGACAAACACTTCCTTTCTGCCAAAAAAACAGCGAGAGCAATGGTGAAGCCATGCCAGAGACCCCGGGCCACCCCGTGTGCTCGAGCAACCCCCACACACCACACCAGTGCCGCAGAAACACACTTCCTGTGGCACAGATACCTGTCCCCACCAGTTCACATGGGAAAGGGCAGGTCTCTGGGTCAATCTGCAAAACATCTCCCCCGCTGCAAGCGAATACCCATCTGGCATTGCACATCTTGTGCACAGCACTGGAGAGACATCCTCTCCCCTGTGCTGGACCTTCACAAACGTGTCAACACGCTGGAGGGAAGGGA
>NW_010273859.1:0-855 GCF_000690775.1 Eurypyga helias
TGTTGATTCTTGGAGAAGGAAGGAGAGGGTCAGTAGGACTGCCACCTTGGACTTCTGCAGGGTTGACTTTGGCCTGGTTAGGAGCCTGGTGGACAGAGTCCCTTGGGAGGCAGTCCTGAAGGGCAAAGGAGTGCAGGAAGCCTGGACATCCTTCAAGAAGGAAATCTTACAGGAGCAGGCCATTCCCATGTGCTGAAAAACGTCTGGGGGGAAGACCACAGGCCTGGCTTTGGCTGGAACTCAGGGATAGAAAAGAGTTTATGACCTTTGGAAGAAGGGGCAGGCAACTCTGGAGCACTACAAGGGTGTCGTGAGGTTATGCAGGGAGAAACTTGGAAGAGCCAAAGCCCCACTAGAACTCAATCTGGCTGCTGCTGTAAAGACAATAAATATGTTTCTGTAAATACATTTGCAACAAAAGTATGGCTAAAGTTATGGAGCAGATAATCTTGAGTGCCAGTGGTGCCCCCCAGGGCTCAGTACTGGGGCCAGTTCTGTTTAATATCTTTATCCATGCTCTGGATGATGGGATGGAGTGCACCCTCAGTAAGTTCGCAGATGGCACAAAGCTGGGTGGGAGTGTTGATCTTCTTGAGGATAGGAAGCCTCTGCAGAGGGATCTGAACAGGCTGGATTGATGGGCCAAGGCCACTGTATGAGGTTCAACACTTGGGTCACAACAACCTCCTGCAATGCTATAGGCTTGGGTTTGAGTGGCTGGAAAGCTGCCCAACGGAAAAGGAACTGAGCATGCTGGTCAACAGACATCTCAGTATGAGCCAGCAGTGTGCCCAGGTGGCCAAGAAGGCCAGTGGCATCCTGGCCTGCATCAGGAACAGTGTGGCCAGCCGGATG
>NW_010273859.1:967-58257 GCF_000690775.1 Eurypyga helias
GAACGGAGCTGGGGAAGGGTCTGGAGCACAAGTCCTGTGAGGAGGGGCTGAGGGAGCTGGGGGTGTTCAGCCTGGAGAAGAGGAGGCTCAGGGGAGACCTTATCGCTCTCTACAGCTACCTGAAAGGAGGTTGTAGCAAGGGCCGCATCAGCCTCTTCTCCCAAGTGACAGGACAAGATGAAATGGCCTCAACTTGTTCCAGGGGAGGTTTAGATTGGATATTAGGAAAAATGTCTATACCAAAAGGGCTGTCAGGCATTGGAACGGGCTGCCCAGGGAGGTGGTGGAGCGCCATCCCTGGAGGGATTTAAGAGACATGTAGATGTGATGCTCAGGGACATGGTTTAGTGGTGGGCTTGGCAGTGCTAGGTTAACGGTGGGACTCGATCTTAAATGTTTTTTTTCCAATCTAAATGATTCTATGATCTCATTTATGAGCTGAGGCTTGCCAAGTCGTGGTCCCTCTTGCAGCCAATGCCTGGGTGAAGGTGAATGCAAAATAAAGGCAGATTTATTGCATGAGCCCTGGGAACTCTGGTTATTGCAGCAGGTTGCCTGGTGTGTCAGATGGTAGCAATCCTTAGGAAGGGAGGCATTAAGCCTCTCGGATCTAGTTCTGCTGTGTGTGCAGCCCAGGTCAGCAGCATACCAAGCCATAAACACCAGGCTGAGGTTTAGGAGTGGTCTGTCTAACAGCTTTGGACTTCAGTTTGGATCTGCCTGTGCCAGGTCAGAAAAATCAATACAGCACTGAGCAGTGTCTTCATCAGCCTTTGACTTCTCTGATCTCCTCCCTTAGCCTTCTGCAGGTCAGTGGTGAGGTGGGTGAGGTGTGTGTGTGCACATACAAGCCTGCAGTGCTTCTGCCAGCTGGGCATAAACAGAGGGCTGGAGGCAGCCTGGGTGGCTGTCAGACTGACCTCTTCTCTGGAAGAAAACCTGCTGAAAAAAATAACAGATAATTTTGATTCCTCTCCTCCCCTTCTGTAAATATTCATCATAAGCAGTTAAAAGGGAGCAGCTGTGGACGATGAATCCTGGCTTGTCATTGTCCTTCATCAGGAGGACAGCCCAGTCAGCACTCAAATATCCTTCTCTCTCCGTCCCCCTGCTGCCTCCGTGCACTGCATCCTCATGCTGCCGGGGTTCATGGAGAGCCTGTACACAGGGATGCAGCAAACATGTGCAGTGCCTGTGACCGTAATCTCAAATGAGCTACTCGGGTGCTTAAGAACAGAAACTGCTACCAGGGCAGGAGCCATTGAACTGATGTAAGTGGCCAAATTCTCCTGGTTGCAGGGCAGAAGGAAACAGCGATGTGTGGGAGGGATGCGGTTGGCTGATGAATTGCCCACCTGCTTTGGGATCCAGTGACTGCAGTCTTACAGGAGGGTTATCAGCCACAGAACACAGCAAATAGGTGGCAACTTTGGGGGTGGGGGGGTGGTGTTTTGGCATTTTTGTTTTGTTTTCCTCAAGAGCCATGAGATGTTGTGATGACCCTTTACATCAGGTGCCTGTTGACCCAGGTCACCAGGTTTCCTCCTAGACTCTGCTCTGGGCCAGTCCTTGCCCTTGTGGGATGGCAGGGAGAGGGGCTTTGGCTGAGACCTGCGGAGGGTCCTCAAGCGAGGATGGGCAGATGCTGCTGCATGGTATCACAGTGTCACGGTGTGGTTATTCTCTCCCGGTGTCACAGGCAGGCTGCGGTGGGAATGCTCCGGTGGCTCTCTGAGGGGACCAGAGGCAGTGTTCCATTCCTATGCCCGCAGCCTGCTGCTCTTCTGCAGTTTGTCTCCTGGCCGCTGAAATCAAACCTCAAATGTCCTGTCAATTTTAATACCTCGGGCATAGCCTTGACTGCCTAAATCTCTGACTTTGCCTAAGACGTCATGACTTCTCCGAGCTTGCTGCCGAGAGTGCTGGAGGAGTGAGTGCTGGATCACCACAAAGGAGTACTCGCTCCTGCAGCTGATGGGATCCCCAGGTTCCCTCCTCCAAACCTGTGGCAAAGGCATACACACCTATTTTCCTAAGCTCCGCTTTTCCCACCCTGTACCCTTCCGATACAGTAGTATGCAGAAAGGTGTGTGTTTTCTGTTCTCCTCTTTGGCTGGGGGTGAAGTGTTTTGGCTGGAGGTCTGGTGCCTGGGATTGCATCCGCAGGAGCTGGATGCTCGCCGTGACTGAGTGCTAGTGACCTCTAATGGGCAGCTCTGAGAGGCCTCGCTGGGGGATGGAGGCCCTTTAGACAGGAGGTTTTATTGCTACGGTCCCTTTCCTACACGGCTGCTGTGGATGTGGCGTTGGAGATGTCGCACACATCTTTAAGCCGGTCCTGTTGCTTTTGTGTACTTGTGTACTTGCTTTTGCTTTTCTGTTCCTTCTTAGCCAGCAGGACCCCAACCTGTTGATCTTTAAGGTCCATCCATTTTCCTTGGCATCTGGGGAGTGGGAAAGATGAAAGGGATGGAGGAGGGACAGATGGAAAATGAGGACTGTAGTCAGCTTCTTAGTCCTCTTTAAATAGCACTTTACCAACGGGGGCAACCACCGTGGCTCTGTTGTGTTTCACAAATCTGTGATTTGAAGCACACAGATGTCTTTAAGTGCTGCATTGTTTTTTAAAAACTGGAGTAAAGTTAAATCCACGAGGAAGATAAGGAGCCTTTCTTGTCCCCTAAATCAAGGGAGAGAGCGCTCATGACTCTTGGGTCAACCCAGTAATGTACCCTGCAACCCTTACACTCATTGCCACTGGGTGTTTGGCACCCTGAGACACCTGCTGAAAGCAAATAATTGGTGCTTACAAGTTTATGGGTGTTGGGAGCATTGAGATCTATTTTCCTGTACCTTCTTAAGGCTCCTTTTTTTCTTTTCTCTTTTGGCTTTTGTGTCTCAGGTGAACTCTAGCAGTGGGCCATAGGTGTGCTTTTTCAAAGATGGGAAAGAAACAGCATTTCAGCTCTCCCTATATCAGCCTCTTCGTGATGCCTAGAACAGAGCACCTTATTCAAAGGACATCTAATTAAATTAAAAGATGGCAAGCTTGGAACTGAGCTTCTGACCATTGCTAAGCAAAAGCATGCTGTAAACCTAACTCCCTGCCCCAGAGCAGCACCAAAAGCAGGATCTCTGCAAGACTAATGGGCTGCACATGAGAAGTGACTGAGGAAATCCAGTTGTTTCAGAGTAAATAATATTTAGTGATAGTATGCTAAGCCCTACGCTTCAGTTTCTCAGCCGGTTTCAGTATGATAAGACTAACACAGAAGATCAGCGCTTCTGCACCATTTATTTTCTGTGTAGCACCTGCCAGGGGCCACAGTGGGACCAAACTCTAAAGGGCTTGGCCTGGGATGGCAGCCCCACACTTTGCCAGGGAGCTGCACGTCTCCCTCCCGTGCCCTCTCCTTACTTGTGGCTGACAGCAATGTTTACAGGAAGATTAAGTGAACCGGAGGGTTGGCGGATCCGTGGCATGACTTACAGTTTCCTTTCCAGATGGATGAGCAGAGTAAACAGGAGATGTTGTGTTGTAACCGGGACCTCCCATCAGCTTGTTTGTACGTGTCCCCTCCTGGGGCAGGTCGGGGTGCCTGGGGAAGGGGGAACCCTTTTTGGAAGGCTCTCCCCATACCAGCAGCTCCCACGCTGGGGTACCGGGAGTGTTTTTGAGACAAGCTCAATCCCACCAACTCAAAAAACTGATGAATTAGCCTGTGCTCTGGTATAGCAATAATTCAGGAGGTAAAGCTGAAATAACTAAATATGAACGTCTCTGTTCAGTGCGTCCTGACAGGTAGCTATAACGATGTGGCATTGATGAGGATGGCACGAGGTGGGGGAGCCAGGGAGGGAAGGCAGATTGAGGGTGGCGGGAGCGGATACAACCCAGAGTAATCACATGGGGCTGAGCGGGGGAAACAGAGCCTGTGGATCAGCAGGGATTACTGCTTTATTAGCCTCTGGATTAGTGTCCCAGGGCCAGAGTGCGCAGAATAGACTGTATTGAATTATTCCTTATCAGCTGGTGCTGACTGACTGACTCGGGTCTGTCCCAGTAAGCTCCCTGGTTTGGGGAGGTATTTTCTGTGTTCAGGCTGGTATGTCACAGTAAAGAGCTAGGAAAGAGATGGGGTTTTGGAACAAAAAAGCCACGTGGATATGTGAAATTATAGGAGGACGCAGGGGTGAGAGTCACACAGTAGTTGCTCAATACTATCCTTTTTCGTCCTTAAATTGGAAGGGCTCTATTATCTCCAGATCAAGTCTCTCAAGACATAGCTGGAGATTTCTAGTCTTTGATTGTGATAGCTTTGATTCCAACACCTTTCCGTGTTCCTATTTATTCTTCAAAGGTGAATACAGACTAGTCAAATCTGCTTTGGCTACAGGTCTAAAACGTCTGGGGTTACCATTTTAACCACAGAAAATAGTCACTCTATTGACACGTGTGTGAATGAGGAAGGGAAATAGTCTGTGTAAAGAGGGCAAGTATGCCTGCAGCTGACTTCTAATTGTGCTGTGAGGTTGGAATAGGCAAGGATGGAGATGAAGGTGGCAGAAAGTGATACTGCTTCAGCAAGGGATGCCCTGAGCCAGCAGCAGTTCCCTGTCAGCCATGAGTATGGTGATCCTGGGTTTTGGATGAAATGCTAGCCCAGGTATCCCATTTGCCTTCTTATCACCAAAGAATTTTGTGCAACTTTCTCTGGGAAAAACACACACAAACTGGTTTGCCTGGCCATCCTCTAGTTGGGAGGAAGGGCGAGGTGTACTTTGCTGCTGTCCGATGTTTCTGCCATCTCCCAAGCCTGCTGGAATCGTACAGAGGCACGGGGCTACCTACAAGAGAAGTTCTGGTTCCAGTGCTGTGATGGACTGCTTAAGTGCTGTGTATGGTTAGATAAATAGAGGAAATACCTGTTGCAGGGGGATTACCCTTGACCTGTGGAATAGGTTTAGGTTCTGCAGTATCAAAGATGGTGTTACACTAATGTTTCTAGCCTCTATTTGCAAAGGAAAGCTTCCAACAATGAAACAATTATGACTTCATGCACTTTGAGGCTTGAAACAACAAACAACCATAACCAAGGCTTTTGAGCAAAGCTGACTCCTCTAGGCATTCATCACCAGAAATTTTTGAATGAAGTGCTGGTCATCTGAATATGCAAAATTAGTTATGGTATGAACAAGTGAGAGCTGGGCACTCACAAGTAATGAGTAAAATGAAGTTCCCCCTAACAGCAAGGGTCCTGCCTGTCACATGAATTTTGTGACGTAGAATGCAGTAGCAAGTTTCTTTATGAGTAATAACAATTAAAATTGTCGTTCCTGGATGAGCGTGGTGGCCTGCCAGCAGCCTCTGTGCAAATCTGCAAGCTTCAATAGCTACATGACAGTTACTGTGGTCCACTGTCAAGGCCCATTTGGATCTCTCAAATTTACAGGACAATGTCTTCTGCGATTTAAACTTTATTTCTTGAGCTCATTGAGAAATAAAATAAGCAAACATGATAAACAGGGGGTCAGTCCCCTTTTGTCCAGATTAGTCTATCATTTTAATTCACTTATTCACAATTCAAGTCATAAGATTGCATAACCTATAACCCGTGACTCTTAATATCATTCACCTTTGAGCGAAAGGATTGGTTACCTGGCCAATGGTGAGCGTGCCCATCCTTCCTTGGAGGCACGAAAGCCTCAGCAGTCCAGCTGCTGCTAGATCTGCTACAAAAGCTTTGTGGGTAAGCCGATGTTTTATACACTCCAGCTTAGAGGTTTGGTCTATACCATTTCCATAAGTTAGTGGATTCTGAGGAAATGGCTGAAGAAAAGATAATGGCTGCTGGAGACAGCAATGTGCAGGCAATCAAGGCTGCATGATGGCCCTTCAGCTCTTCCTGGCCACCTGTCCTGCCCACCTGATGCTCTTGCTTTGACCTAAAGGTGCTGCTTCCAGCAACCCTCAGCCCTTAGCATGCGCTGGCTTAGCCTAAGCAGGCCTTGAGTGAACAGTCACATCCACAGTCAGAAATACAATCCCTCCCTGCTTTGTGCAATCACGCTGGCATATGAGAGTCTTCATTTCCATCATGCTGTTAACCACAGTCTTCAGAGTAAGTGAGTGCATCCTGTGGCCCGACTGACCTATCTCGGAAACCATAGAGTGCTCCTAGCTCAACGGAAGTGTTAGAAGCAGTTCTGTGCCTGAGCCATGATCATACTTCCTCTTGAGAAATATTAATCTTCACTGGGCTTCACTGATTGATACTCAGCTGGGAGACCTTTGAGGAAAAGCAGGTGATTCAGAAATCGATGCTGATGACTCACTGGGTAACACTTGGGCCCTCTCTAACACTGTGGTAGAGGCGTTTTGCTGCTGGAGGTACTATGTTTTCATTTAGAGGTAAGCCCAAAGGCTTGGTCGTTAGTGATGCTCTAACATCTTCCACACGAGTTTGAAAGTAATCCTCAGTGTTCCACTAAATTTCACCTAGAGAAAGTAGTATTCTGCTGACTTGGCATTTGTTCTGTAATTCGACTAGAACAGTTACTCTTCATTTTCCTCTCTCTGACTCTGCTATACAGTTTTATTACGTGCTGTTATATAACTCGGTTCTGACGTGAAGCCAGCTATATTTCAGACTTAGATGAATGATCCCTATATAATATGCATATATGTCTGCAAAGCACTTCGGCTAAAAGATGTTAAGAAATTCAGGTTATTGTTTTGCCTTTCCCTGGGTTTTGCTTTGTCGCGTGCTATTTAGCAACTGTGCTGTTGTTCTGTCTCAATGCCTATTTGAATGAAGCGTTCTGAATGGTTTGGGGAGTGCTGGCATATTTTATTAATTGCCTTTTACAGGTTGTTTTTCTGTTTCTCTTGAAACTCCCCATTTCACAAACATAATGAAAAAATAAATGTTTTAAGCTTAAGATTTAACAAACAAGGTGGGGGGGTGGGGAGGGGGAAGAAAGCTCAGCAAAATATTTGGTCAATTTTAAGCCAAGCGTTGGAGCTGATGTGATACCAGACTCCTCTCAGTAGGGTTTTAGGGTACAGGAATAATAATAACTATAAAGGAGGAGAGATGGATGCACAGTGTTCCAAGCAGGATAAAATAAACCAGCAACCCATCTGGGTCTCTGACGACTTCTCAAAGAAGAGTTTTGTACTCAGAGATTTGTTCTGACAGCAGTGTTTTGAAAATGTTTAGGACTCTTGCCATCACATTTCTTTTAAAGTCTGATTGCCTTATGTGACATATCCTCGGCTCTTGTAAATTGAGACCGCTTCATCAACTTCAGCGACATCTTGTCAGCGTACATCGGCAGAGGATTAGCCCTCTGCATCCAGACATGTTGCCTTGAGCCGGGTTGGGATCTCATCATAAGTCATTATGAGCCTGATGAGAGAGTGCTGAAGGGAAGACATAGGTTATGATAGGTCGGGGTGAGAACTGGCCCAGTAAGTGGAACTCATTTCTTTTTGATTTATTACTAATTCCAGTTTCTCGGTATGATTTTGGCTCCGAGACACATTATCTTCAGAGATATAAAAACTTTCAGATATTAAGACCTCTGAGCCGTCCTCTGTGAGAATGAGGATGGTGTTGGTTCTGATGTTCTGGCCAAAACCAATGTGACAAACTTCATTTGCCCCACCAAAATTCCCCCTGTGGCTACCTTTGTTACCCAGCTGTGCTCCTTGTCGTGAGGCTACTGTGCGATACTTACGTGCTGCAGTGTTCTGTCATAACTCAGGTATAAGACTCTCTACAAAAGATGGCTTGAAGTGTCCTTTGGCATCCATTAGTGTGAAATGTGCCATGGAAATGTAAATCATGTCACCGCTTGTCAAGAAGCATCTGGCCTTCAAAGAGTATCCTGCTGCATTACCGAGGGAGGGGGCGAGGAGGCCAGCAGGGCAAGGAATAGGAGGAGCTGAATATTTCATTCCACTTAGAGGGCTCTGGTTTGCAGGCTGGAATTTATGATCCCCCTGGGATTGGAGCTCCTGACGTGAGGGCCAAAGTGCTGCTCGGCTGGTGGACACAGAGGAGGATCTGCCTTTGCCCTTGCTCCTGTGATGCTACACAGGCAGTGCTCTGTCACCTTCCAGGCAGGTTATTCTCTTCCCACGGGTGCTTCCCACAAATACAGAAATGTTTCACTCTCTGGACTTGAGTAGGCACTGCCTTTCCCTATGGCTTCGGGGTCTGAGCTGGAAAGGCTTCCCCACACTGGTAGCACCAGGGAGCACAGTGCTCGGACACCCAGTCTGCTTCGGTAGGGGTGGGCTCAGACACACATCTCCCCCACACATTGTGGTGGAGTTTTTCCTGCCTTCCTCCAGGCCTGAGTGAGCTCAGCTGACTGCACACAACAGGATTTGATGTGCCTTCCAATATGCAAAGTAATATTTCCAAGGGCTATTGATGTGTGTAAGGGCATTGGCTGACTTGCCCAGGTAGAACAGGTATAAATCTTTGGTGTACCCTGAGGTACCACTGCCCAAGCCATTGGTGGACCCCAATACCTCTCCTGTGATGATCCAACCCTAAACACAACAACCTAAAAACCAGTAGCAAAAAAATCCAAATGCATCATCATCATCCAGTCTCAGATCATCCAGTCTCAGAGTAGGACCCAACCAGTAGTAGAACCCCAACCCACGATACTCACTCAAGAAGTGTTCCTACTAAGAAAGCAAGCCTTTTTGTTAAAAAGCTGCATCTTTTATTGAATAGTATCCTGCTCCACAACCCTTCATGGTTTTTTTCTCATTTGCTAGCTGTAGGTCAGGTGGGTAGGTCAGGTGGGTAGATTCCCTTCTCAGCACTTCTTCAAGGCTCCCAGTGCAGGCACCAGTTTTCGCAATATGAAGTGCTACAGTCTACGGCAAGTCTGGTCATCACTGGGAAGGCTCTGTGGACTGAGAATATTTGCTACGTCGTGCCAGAAAATAAATCCTAATCTTCTAGGGTAGGCACGGACTTCAGGCTGTCCTCAGGCTCAAGGAAATAGATTCAGGTCTTGCTAAATGGCGCGTTTCCCAGTGACATTAGAAAGCGGGGAGTGGACTACTTTGCCTCTATATCATGTATGTCTTGAACCTACCAATGCATGTATGTCAAACAGATAATGTGCAGGTCTTTAGGCAAGAATCCTGATTCACTCAGCCTTGCAAATGGCTCCCTAATGGACTTTGCTCGAAGCCATATGACCTTGAAACTGGGAGCTCCTTAAAACATACTGTTTAACTTCTGTCTAACAGTTAAAGTTGTATAGAGGGGGACAAGTGCAGACTGTTATGAATGAGGATTGCTCACCCTGTTAAAAGTAAAGCTTATTAGAAAAGGAGCCTTTTCCCTTAGCAAAGAGATTTTCCACTAGTATTAGGCAGGTCCATTTTACAAGGAGATGACACAGCCGAGAGAGGATTTGAAAATAGTATTCACGCTCACATATGTGAAGCACGTTGTGTAAAGATTTCGCTGCCGTGCATCTACGGTGTTTGCTCATTGATAAAGCAACACAGATTATTTAGCAGTGACTGTCACACTCTTGCTAATACTGTGTGTGCTACTAATGTGCCAAGCACTATTAAGTAACTGTGGTGTTGTCAGAGACCAATTTTTGTGAGACCTGCAATGCCCAAATTGTGGTATAAAGAGACACTCCTAATCATGTGTAGTATAACCCCTCCTTGTAGGGAGAACACGTTGATTTCTGAAGTACGCATTTCTGAAAAAGTGGAATAATTTCTTATACTTTCCCTCGGCGAGCTAGCCCCTGTGCCTACACCACTGCTGTACATGTGCATACAGCATGGAGAATTGGCAGTGTCCATGTGGTAATGATTTTAACCAGCTTTGCATCCAATTTTGAAGCCTTCTAAATCCCCTCGGTAACAAAGTCCATTGTCTTGATTGTTTGTTTGTGTGATGTGTGGCCAATAAACCATATTTCTGGCAATTTAAAGCTGTTTTGTTGGAATGGAACTCTAATATCAACTGTGCTCTTTGCTTTTTGCAAATGCTTCTTTCTCAGGCTCTACCTCAGAAGTGGCTTGGCCTAGAAACTCCATTTCTGCAAGAATCCTTGATGATATGCTGACATAAAGGGTGACTTTGGATCAGGTTAGGAAATGTTTTTAAGCGTTTGGCAAGGCCTCTTTGAATTTTTGCAGTACTCATTGGCTGTAGACTGTAAAGAGAATTTTCACAGCATTCAGCACTTACCTAACTTTTCTGATCCACACCTGCTCAATTTTCATGGAGCAAAGACTGGACAATGCAGAGGCCGTGTCAAGACTCCATTCAAAAGGTGCACCATAGGCTGGCAGTGCCAGGCTGTGGAAGAGGGACTGAGGCTCACAAACTACATAAACTCCCCTGCTTGGATTAAGAGAGCTGGCAGTTGTTTGGGCTGCACTCTTGCAGATAATGTTAAATTCCACTAGCTGAACCACTCGCATCCAAATCTGTTATGTGCTTTCCTAGCACTGCCTGTGAATTTTGGGAGGTCTGGATGAGCCCTTCTCCCTTTGTAGGGAACTGATGGGCTCTGCCCAGGAAGCCGGTGGGGTTTGTGAACTCTCTTAGCCAACCTGTTTGGTTTTACATTCAAGAAATAGCGTTGTGACCCAGCCTGTGCTCTTGCTCTAAAACATTCCTGGCAAGGTGAAGGGTTTATTTAAGAAGCTTTTGCTATGGGATTTCTTTAACTTTTGGTGCATTCTTATGAACGTTGTAGGATTCATCTATTGCCTCACAGAGTTTTCAACTGCTTACTCAGGCAATAGCCGATTCCTGCAAAATCCAAGGAGTCTACACGTCTCTGTTAGCCTGCTTAACTGGATATTCTGCTCTGAAGTCGATGAGGGTGTTTTTAAGTGTTTTTTGTGATCTGAGGTATTAGCAATTCCAGAAAGGCTAACTCAGCTTGCCCTTTCTGCAGATTAAAGCTAGGTATAAGCTTCAGTTTTGAAGTCAAGGGATGGCGAGGAAGAGTATGAAGGGTGACATGGGATCCTACCAGGGATGTTAGATGCTGAAAACTGACCCAGGCCTTGACAGAACCATCTTGGGCCTGTGCATACCTAGTGCAGAAGGGCTGAGTCAAAGCCATATGCAGCCCATGAGGGCTTGTCTGTCACAATCCATAAACCATGATTAGGGCACTCTGTAGAAAGAGTACACCCTTTCTTAACTGGCTCTGTGCATCTTTGCAATGTCACCAGCTGACCTAGGGACATGATATGCTCATACAGTAAAATAAAACCAATAAAACACATAGGTAAGGAAGTACAATTTAACTACTTTTTTTTCTTTTTTTTCCCCCCCTGAAGTTATTTCAAGCTACATGAAGGCGGGAATAACCCACCTAAAAGCAAGATCACTTACCCCATGTAGAGCTGGACCTGGAGTAGTGACCCGAAAACAGTCAAGGGTTTGCTCTGTCCTTTACACCAAGTCTGTAGTGGGAATATTTTTGATGGTGCCGGTGGGAACAGCATCTGGCCTATACAAATTGCAAATCACCTCCCTTCTGCACATAAGATTCAGTCTTAATTAATATCAGTGATGTCTTAAAAGGAAAAATGGAAGTCTAAATGCAGGCCTCTCTGGATCTCTAAAGTAATGCCCTGACATAGTTTTCCATCAAAATGAATTCAGGAAAATGTTCCTCGTGCTTTAACAGTCTCAGAAATAACTTGAACCCATGTTGCAGTTCAGTGGCCAGCACAAGCATCTGCAATGGCATGAAAATATTGCCTTTTCCTAAGTGTTATTGACAGGTGTACTTCGTTGATGATGCTAGTCCAAAAAAGCAATGCTATTTCAAAAAAAAAAGGAAGCCATACTGCAGGAAATCAATCTCTTTTTCCTCTTATGTATCAGCCCCTATCCAGAAATATATTGGCTAAACTGGAGATAAAGGGTTAGGGGAGTGTAGAGGAAGGTAAAGTATGAGGGTGTACAGAATGTATTCTGTATCTCTTGTGCCTCAGTTGTTGCCCTTCACAGCACTGCACCCCCTGGAGCCTCTCCATCCTTCTCCGAGCTGAACCAGAAGCTGCGTGAAAGCTGCCTGGAGTGCTCTTTCTCCTAGCAAGAGCTGAATTGTGTCTAGCCTGCTTTTCTCTGGCTTTCCCTACCTCCCCTTCCAGCAGAAAACACAAAATTGAGGGGGTCTGCTTCCCTGAATAATGCCATGCAACCTCTGTGGATTTCGCTGTTTTACCCACCCGCATCCCTGTGCTGCAGTTTACAATTGGGAACAGTCTCCTCCTCCCCTCAAGAAATAGGAGATCATAGAAAAAGCTTTTAATATGACAAGTGAGCCAAAGATGGGGACTGCTGATGTCACTGGGTCAAGAACTGAGAGGACATCCCCACTGGCAGTGTCTGTGCTGGCCAGTTCTTAATGCTACTTGCCCACACATTGCTGCTGGTGGAAGTGGTTGTCGCTCTGCTGTCAGTAAGTCACGGGTGTCTTTGGCATCGCCACATCGCCCCGCGTCAATTCGCCCTCTGTAACATAACTGAGATTTCTCTACACGGCATGAGGAAGCCAAGCCGCAGCCCGTACAGCCGTACCCTAGGTAGATTAAACCACAGATAGGAACTCGCTGTGACCAGAACAGAGGCACAGCCGTCTCCGCAGGTGTTGTGCCATTAGCTGGCCACCTCCTCCGAAGCTATCCTGTGCGGGCTGCAGCCACGGCTCCTGCGGCACGTCGCGCAGACCTGGGGCAATGGGAAGGGGAACAGCCCCGTGCCACACCTGCAGCAGGCTCTGCTACTGCTGCCCATGGGGATGTTAATGAAAATGAATGATCAGCGGGATCAGTGGCCAAAACTTGGAACAGAAGAGAAATTGCCCTCTAAGTTCTGTGCCAGGAGATGGGGCAGTTCTCCTGGTGTGGATTGCCCTTCAGGAGAGGGTGATGTCAGGGTCTCAGGGATCTAGACATAGTTCATGTCTTTGCTGAGGGACACCCCCCCTGCGTTTCTTGGGTCTATTCTTTCAGCTCTACTCATCTCCCTGTGATTACTATAAGATATACTTCCCACATGGGAGTGTTTTGTCAGGCCAGATTCAATTTTGCCAACGTGGTGCTTGGACACAGTGATGATGGAGGGCATTAAAAGGATCTGGTTAAAATTCATCAAAATTTGTGTCGTGCAGGGGAGTTCAAGGGAATGCACTGGAAAATCACCCTGTCACATTTCTCTCTCATTAGTATGAATTGCATTCAGAGGGGTATGTTGTCCTGGCACAACTCTGCGTGTGTATATATATTTATATTTAAAAAAAATATACATGTGTGTGCATATATTGCATATCAATTATTTCAATGGCATGGAAAAAGAAATAATGTGGCTGGAGATCTCTGGTATCTATATAGATTTTTGTATCTTTTGCAAAGTGAGGACATTTGATTTCTTTTTTTTGTTCCCCAGAATGTAGCTAGTAGTAATCTTCCTCTTGTCATGTAATCGCAGATAAATTTTCTGTTTTGTTTAGTAATTGAAATTGGCATTTTTGCGCCTGCGGCTCCTAGGAGCTGCACTGCAGGAATCAATATCTTATGTGACACTAGCAATTGATTTGTGAAAAGTGGCACCCAGCCTGAGGATTTCAGGCCTCAGGGATCAAATACCTTGAGAGAGCAGTAAAGTCATTTTAATTCAGGTGGGATTATGAGGAAAGGGAGATGATACCCAGGCTAGATCCTGAAGCCTAATACAAGGAACAAATCAATTCCCTGCTTTGTCATAGATCTTGTGTGTGATCATATGCAAGTACTGAAAATTATCACAAGTGTAACTTAATTATGCTGTAAATTTTGCACCATGCAAAGCAGCACCTTGACTGGTCTGTGTTTATTGCTGGCGTTGGTACTGACAGCTGAGGGCTAAAACCAAGGCACATCCTCAGTGTGAACAGGTAGAATGTAGGCAGGGGTTGTTTGGGGGTGATAGGCTGCTCCTTTCTCAGGGAGTTGTACCTGGATGAGCTGGCAGGGGACAGGACAGCCCAACATCTGAAGAAAGACTGAGTGGAAGACTGAAAGAGATTTCTTCATACATCCCCTTTTACTCCAACCATATGTGAAAGTCTCTCGGGAAGATGATTCTTAATTATTATTAATGAGTGCGTGTCAGTGGCAAGGTTACTAGACCTGCAGATGCTGTGGTTCCTTCCTCCTTTGTCCAGGTGGCAGAAGTTTTCTCTTACAAAATGTTCGATACGTGGCTTTTCCTTAAATCTGAAATTCTAGTCTCAATGACATTGCAGCAGATCATGGCATTTGGTGGTATAGTTCTTTAAAGGGGGGAGAGGGGAGATAAAGGAAAGGTGGACAGAGCACAAAACGCTACCTTAGCTGTCTCGATAAAATCAGGCAATGCTTCTACTGTTCTCAGCGCTTCCGATGTGAAGTATTCCTGGCATGCTATTCTTCTGCATACGTTGGTCCCGTGAAGCATGGCCTCTTCAGATGAAGAGGCAGGGATTAATGAGCCACATGGAAACGCTAATTTGTCTGAGTTAGAGGAGATTAGCTTTGCTTAGACCATTAACATAATTAATCTTGAGACTAGAAATGTTCGTTTGGTACTGCACTCACTGGGTTTTTTTCAGAAGTTGTAGTCTAACATTATGAAAGGAGAATTTCAAAATACATATTTTAAAATGTGATCTCTGTTCTTTGGAAGCATATAGAAGCTACAGATATGTGCAAGACAGATAATATCTCATTGCTGTAATAATTTACCCTGCTATAGCATCTTGAGGGATGCCAGAGTGGTCACTTCCTCTGGGAGCTTCAACTCAAGGGGTGCATATAAGGTTCACTATGCTATGGGACAGAAGGGAAGGAAACAGCCCAAATAAATTGCAGAGCTGGAATCCTTGTTTGTATTCTTCTGTCACACCACACTGGGGAAACACTTCTGTCTTGGTTTTCCTTATTTCACTGTTGCTAGGTCTTTTCTCCTCCTTCATATCATACCTCCAACTGCTAAATAGTTTTCTTTCCTTACCCAGTCTTGAGGTTTGGGATCAATGCAGAACAGTTAATTCAGCTTGCAACCAGCTTGACTTCAAAAATTCTGTTTCAAGATTTCTGCAGTTACAAATCTATCTGAAAAAGTATAAAACATTAAGGGACTGGTGCTAAAATGAGTGTGCAGGCTGAAGCTGCTATGGGAAAAGCATTTGTAAAAACGATATTGGGATGTAGCTTTGTGTAGTTCTTTGATTTGGCTTGAGGGCTTTCAGAAACTCTTCTGAAACCATTTTTTAACGTGGAGCTGCTAAGTGAACTTGTTCTCGCAATGTTCCAAAATGGAGCATTGAGCTTTATAACCTTAGACACGGGGTTTTATTTCTAGCTCTCTGAGAGTGATGGGAGGAGCAGCTTTCCTTCTGACATTTACTTTAATTCATAAAAATTACAGGCATCTGCCAAAATATCCCAAATTGTGGAGGAGGTGGAAATTGGGTCAGGGAGAAAGATTAACATTGAACAAAAATATTTGCCAGTAGTTTAAGATGAGAAAGGGAAAACTGTGTGTGCCGCAGAAGAACGGGCTGTCTGTAGGTTTCTTGCGCAACCATGACTGGCTCATTGCTTTAACAGAGAATGAATTGAGGATAATTTCTATTGTGCCTGTTTGTTCTTCATCTTTTATACATATACTAGATCTATACACAGATCAACATATACTGCCCTTTTGATGGGGGTTACTTGGATTTATATCGGGCACCTTTATAGTTAGGGGGAGGCGAGGCCAAATTCTTTGCAGACAAACCTTCTGTAGGGTTTATCTTATAAATGCAAAAAGCTTTAGACAACTCACTAGCCGCATCAGAAACCTTCTAGGTGCTCCGCTGGGTGGAAGGAGGGAGGAAGGCAATGTGCCCACAGTGGATTTTAATATATTCATCAGTGCCAGGCAGCTTGTGATTAACAGCAGTTGTCTCTCACCGAAGCATGACGATCGGGGCCCATCCATCCTCCCTCTCTCTGCGAGCTGCCTTCCAAACAAACCTCACCAGTCACTTATTCTCCCATTAGTCCTTTATCAGGCGGTGTTTAAACCGCCACTCGAAATCAGCCACGTTGAGTCTGTTATTGGCATATCCACTCCTATTTCCAGTTCTCAGCTTCTCCAGTCGATGAACTTCTGCTATCATCATGTGTATTCCTCAATGCCATCAGGTGACTCTCCTCATTCTGGCATGTAAATCTATTAACCCCTTGTTGTTCTCTCACTCCCCTTCTGCTCAAAGCTCTGTTTTGCCTTCCGACGGAGCAGGCAGTGCAGTGTGGGCAGACACAGAGCCCAGGCTGTCCAGGCAGAAGTGCCTGGAGACACGGGTCTGTCCCAGAGCTGCTGCAGGTAAACGTCTACAGCCACCACAGCACCACGTGCACGGGTAAAGCACCGCGGCTCTGCCTCCCGGGCTGTTTTGGAAGGGGCGTACCCAAAGCTGTGGCTGCCCTGGCATATTGAACACCCTTTAGCAAGGAGGGTCATTCATTCAGTGTGGAATAATGTATAATTGGTCCACTATAATAATTGGACAATATAAAACACTGTGACAAGTTATGTTTTGTGTTAAGTGTAGCTGGCACCTTCATGTAATACAAAAGTGGTTTATCTGAAAGGACACTGGGGTTGAAATTGGTGTGAAATTCTGAGAGTGTGGGAGGCATGCTCTTCTCTATAAAGGTCCTGTGTTTTCGTAATGTTCTTTGATACACATCAATACCCCTTCTCCTAACAGATACTAAAGTGCTTAAATAGTGATACAAATTGTACTTGAGCCATAGCTGAAACTTTGCTATTTCTGAGGTTAAATTCAGTTGTCTCTCAGCAATATTATATGATAGTTCACAACAGGGAACGAAATATGTTTTCAGTAGAATTGCAAGGAGGACTTTTACATTAAGAGAAATATACTGGAGTTGTGATTAAAATGTAGGGTGGGCTCTTTACTTGTGAAGAGTTGCCACAGTTGAGGTTACCACAGGAAAAAAATCAAGCGTTCAGAATTTCTGTCCTGTGCTGCCTCTGCTAGACAGTGTATAGAAGCCCTTGTTTCCTCTACATCTTGTTGATCATCTAAATATTAGCTTAAAAGGAAGGATGTCATGTATGAATTACAACGTCTGTTTTCTTCAGTACATGTGTATTTTTAGAGGCCTCTGAGTCAACCATTTAGCTCTGTCCAACCTGAACGAGTCATATTGGTGACATTCCTTGCTGGAAGTATTCAGTTCCTTTTTCTGTTGCAAACTCCCTGTCATGGAAAGAAGGGCTTGGGTGGTTTGGCACACCATTGTGCCAGTGGATGCATTCTGCTTCACTGAGGGTCAGGTTGCTTGTGTATGTTTAGGGACCTGCCTGAGGAGATGTCTTAAGTTTTGGCTAAGACCCTTCAGAGGGTCTCTATCATAAGTGTCTGCCTGGGAGATATTCTAAGACCGAGAAGGTACATGCATGTATCTGGACTGTACTGGCAGGGTTAGCTTAAACCATCTTTTTTAGTTACTACTGAGTTCATTTAGTTTATCACTGCTGTGATAGATAGGATAGGAAAATCTGTTTTGGTCAGTTCCATAGTTCACTGGGTACCATACAATTCCTAGGAGTGGTCTGCAACTACTGCTGCATCAGGTCTCTGCCCTTGTAATGGGTTCACTCCAAGATTAATGAAAAATTTATCTATTCTGTTTTGGTTTTGTAGCTAGGAAAACAGCTGCCAGCTACTTTATAAAGGTATGCAGAACATATACTAGCAAGCTGTTAGGAGGAAAATTTCTGATTGCTGTAGAAGGATGATGAGGCTGTGGCTTGTAAAACAGTGCCTCAGAGTTTGTTTAGTCTATGGTATGAAAAACAAATTGTAAAATAATGCTTTAAGTAGTCCATCACTTAGAAGAGTAGACAGTTGTTTAGTGTTGTGATAAATCAGGTTTTGTATTGCATAGAATATTTCCAAGTTTAGGGTAGTGATTTCTCTCTTGATGCAATAAAGATTCTCATAGACATTTCACTTGGGTCCTTTTCAGTTTTTGATCCTAAATCTTCCACCTCTTGCCTGTTATTTCCTATAGGCACCCATGGGCATCCTTCATACTATGCCTTTATGTACTTCCCCACTGCTATCCTGATGCTCAGCTGATAAAACATCTTTCTTTTTCTGCTTACGAGAAGATCAGATTATTGGGAAATGCAGGGACAACCCACAGATGCAAATATAGATGAATGTGCTGATAGCTAAGTAACACCCAGGCAGGTATGACTGCACAAATATTTGTCTTGTACACACAGTGAGTTATTGAGGATTAAACTCTTGAACAATGGGGACATGCTAATGGTTTTGGTAGTGACAAAGCACAAAGGAAGAGACGTGAGAAGTTTATTTTTTGAGAAGAGAACTGAACAGCTCTGTGTCTCTGACTGTAATTACTTGAATGTTATAAATGAGATCTGATGGCCTGTGTGACATGTATTGCAAGAGAATAATGGCACAAAGTTAGAAAGGAGGCTAGTGTAGTCATTCTGAGAACTAGAAGTGACTAGAGGCATCCTTAATGCTTGGAGGACATTATCCAGAATCTGATCGGATGCTGAATGGCATTAACCACGATTGGCACCTGCCTCTTAACAATTTGTGGCTCCTGGACCACAATATCACCTGGAAGCGTGGAAAGTTCTGCTATCAAAATTGTTTGATTTTTCAGCAATATCTCTGGAATTATCTGGAGGGAGATCTAGGATGATGGATTCTTAATTTTGCTCTTCTGGCATGGGGCAAGAAGAGCTGGAGGTTATGAGCTTGTCCTTGAGCTCTCTGAATGGATGAGGAGAAGCCCTGAGGTGAAGACAAACATGAAGACCTTGTGGCAGGAGTAAGGAAAAGAGTGATTTGTCTGCGGGAACAACTGAAACAGGAGTCGAGACAAAGATGTAAAAAGAAGTTGATGCCATGGGGATGTTTGAATCTAAAACACACATAAGGGAGAAATAGAAATCAACATTATACCAGATTTTCATAAAATGAAAGTTTAATTTGTGAGTCCTCATTAGAAGTAAGGATATAATAAATTAACCACATTAAAATAGCTCTTCAAGGCCCCAGTTTAACTGCAGCTGTATTTCGCAGGAGAGCAGGCAGTTGGAAAAGTGTGCTGAACCCTTCCAGTATGGTTGATTTAAGAATCAACTAAGAGATAGAGGTAGTGGAAAATGACACAAAGGTAAAGGTAAACAATTCTTCATTTAAAATTTACATGTCTTAACCATGAAAAACTCTGCTAGAAATAGTCATTCTGAAATGAGAATGCAGTTATTTGCATCAGGTGGTTGCTAATGGGTATGCTAACATGTGTCTGGTGCAAATACTTGTTGACCTGATTCCTACTTAAAGGAATGAATTTTAGAAGTTTGACCAGTTTAAATAGGCAGTAGCGGAGGCAGGAGATGTGGGAACAGAAGTATGGAAATAATTAGGCTTCTTGATGCTTTTCTGAGAAGTCTTTGCATACTTCAGCAAAAGTAAGTGTAAAAGCTTAATTTAAAGTGAGCAAGGAAACATATCCAGCTATATATGCTGGGGTGGGTACCAAACCTCAAATCTCCAGGTGCTGCTCTTGTATAGGGTTGTCATGTACTCTGGCCGGTAAGGGATTGACCACTGCTGTATTTCATAGAACGGTTTGGGTTGGAAGGGACCTTAAAGATCATCTAGTTCCAACCCCCCTGCCATGGGCAGGGACACCACCATTTATTTTAGTCCAAGGATATCTTTTAAAAGCCATAAGCTTTTGCCTACAAGTGCTGTTCATTTATCTATAACTTTGTGGGATCACTCAATTGTATAGATCACCATGGAAAAAATTCCACGTTTTGTCATTCAACTTTCTCAGAGCATACGGGGGAAGCTGTGGCAAGACCCAGCCCACCAACTGAGAAGTCGAAAGGGAGAGTAGGAAAACAGTTCTCCAAGAGAAAATACTGAGAAACATTGCTTCACAGGAAGATGTAAAAATAGGATTGGAGCTTCAACCGAAGCTTTACAAATACAAAAAGATATTTCTTTAATTCACTGCATGTGCTGCTGCTGTAGCTGTTGATGGCTGTAAGCTGTTTTCCCCTATCCAAGGGGGAACTGTTTAGATTAAATTATTGACTAGAAACTTGTCTAAACTAAAGTTGAGGTTTTGACATGAAGGATAAATTTATGGAGTCTTTTTGTCCTTTTGTTCAGAAGCAATCACTTCATGCTGCAGAAACTGGTAACAGCTGTTGCCACTACTGCACCTTTCTGGCCCCCGGTGAAGGAAAGGGAAGGGGGAAAATGATAGTCTGCAGTAAACAGCAGCCAGCTATGTAACACCTCTTCTGGGAGGATGAAGCTTGAACTAGTTCTGCACTTCACAGGCTCCTTCAGACAGACTTTTGTAACCTGCAGGGTGGAGTATGCAATTTGAGAGAGGTGGAGCTGCTCCACTGGCGGGTGACAGCTGTGGGATTGAGGGACTGTCACTGGAGAGCAATGAAACATCCATCTCTTAAGAAGGGAAGCCTGGGGGTATCAGAGTAGAGGGAAAGAGGGATGAGATTTAAATGGGAGATGCTGTCAGCAGAAGTGCCTACAGATTTAATGAGGATTTGGTTTCTTTTTCCCAGAACAGACATTCACCTACAGAAAAAAGCATCCTCAGAAAGTCTAAGTGCAACGCAGTCTTACATGTCACACAGAGTGCCACACTGTCCTTGGCACAGTCCCAAGCTTGATGTTGGCCTGATCTGTATACCAGAAAGCACTTGGAGATGCTGTCAGCAGAAGTGCCTACAGATTTAATGAGGATTTGGTTTCTTTTTCCCAGAACAGACATTCACCTACAGAAAAAAGCATCCTCAGAAAGTCTAAGTGCAACGCAGTCTTACATGTCACACAGAGTGCCACACTGTCCTTGGCACAGTCCCAAGCTTGATGTTGGCCTGATCTGTATACCAGAAAGCACTTACCCAGCCCACCGCATACTAATCTAGGTGCAGATTTACACGCAGAGCAGCTGCCGGTTTCAAGATTCGCGTATGCTTTTCTCTCCCTCTCCACCTGCGGGTTTTATCTTCTACACCGCTCCTGTGAGCACCGCCTTGCAACCCAATGACAAGATTACACTGAGGACCATCTACACAAGCGGGAATGACACCTTTATATTCTTCCTCTGCTTCCCAGGGCCAGCTGGGGATGTGTTCAGCCTCTGAGCTAATTAATTATGCTGGTTTGAAATAACCCTGCAGCCATTTATTACCATTCGGTATATTCCTTCTTTGGGATGCAGGAGTGTGTCTGGAACTGGCATAATTCCTCATCTTTGGAGTGATGCGCTGATGTCTCTCTTAGAAAAGTTTTACAGCTCCTTTTCGCTAGGAGACATGACAAAGAGTCCTTGTGGGTAATGATGTGCCGTTTGCTTGTCACATGGTAACGTGCTGATGCGAGATACCAGTGTATAACTAGGCACCGGTCCAACTCACATGAGAATGCAGATAAGATGCAACCATTTTGTTAGGTTTTATAAAGTATTTTTCAATTATATTATGCTTATGAGATTAACATTAGTATTTTAACTAAAGAGAAATCATTTTACTAATTTCAAGAAGATTGTATAGATATGTGGTTTGAACTGTTGCATATCAGCTTTCTGCAACGAGCAATATTGGCTTTTTGACTGTACACTTCCAAGTGCCAGTAACCATGCAGGATGCATGGTTTTTTAAACAGCCTATTCGAGCCAAAAGCTTCAATGCTCTCTACTTCCACAGCAGTGGTTTCTCTTTTACTCCAGAAATACTTAGTATTTTCTTGGTGGCAGTACTCTTTGTTTATTGGAATAAAGTGCATCTTCCAGCATCTTCAGAGTGGTCACTCACTCTGGGATGCTCTGAAATGACTTTCTACATGCTACAGGACAGCTATGTGCAGGACAGGAAAATTTATCCGTCAGTGACATCTTCTCCAGCAAAGTGGGTGCTCTGCATGCCAGCATCATTCTCATGTAGTGAATAATGCTAAGGGGTGGCAAGGTGAAAGCAAGAGCTGCTTCTTCAGCTTGGCTAACAAAACAACCGCATGTTTGTTTTCATGGGGACCTAAGGACATCTCTCAGACTATGGACCTGCCTAGAAAATGTTAAAAAAGAGTTTTTAATTTAGCACTTGTTTAATGTCTAGAAATAACTGTAAGGTTTTAATCCCCTCACGGGATGTGAACCCAGCACATCAAGGGATGGACAGAGGGGATGCGGTCAAGGAATAGCTTGTGATGAAACTGCTCACGTTGTATGAATAACTGAAGGGTTTTGGTTTGGTGATTGGTAAACTAGAGCCTCTGCCCAGAGCTATAGAACTGTTTAAGTGAATACTCACAAATATTTTGTCTGATTTTGAAATGCTCTGTTAAAGACGATTGTTACTGGGTTCCGTTATTAGATTTTAGCCTTTACCAATAACACATACTGTTGAATAATGATGATTTAAATTATAATGATTACTTAAACCCTGGACAACCTAAACTCTATTGAAGCAGCTTGGCATTTTCAGTGTTTAACTTACCTGGGGTGATGGTAAGAATTGCCTGCAGCAGAAAGGGTGATGCTCATAATACACCCTAAACTGTGAAGGGCTGACGTGCTTAGCTGAGCTGTCAGGGGATTCACATTCAGCAAGCACTAGGAAGCAGGCCGGGGGTGGGGAGAATGGAGAAATCTGAATACTTGTGGCATGGACTGTGTAAACTCACGAGAGATGTGCCAGCTGCCTGCACGCTATCCCAAGAGGACGGTGTTGGCTTCAGAATTACATTGTTGACTATAGTGATTCCCAAGGATTGAAAGGCCTTGAAAGTAGAACTAAGGTAGGTGGTCTTCACAGAAGCTTTGCTGCTGGGTGGAAGAAGGTCTGGCTTTGAGTTTTGATGGTTACTTGTAGCATCTTAGGACTTAGGACTGGCAACCAAGGATAAAGGGAGATGATTTTTGTGGCTTTCAGAGTGCTTGTACCAAACTGTTTCTTGGAAGGAGGTTTCAGGGTGACACAGGAAGCAGGGCAGAGGCAGCATTATCTCCTTTCCTGTTCAAGCCCCCTGTTTGTGAAGTAGTTTGGTTTGTCTCTGAAAGGCAGGAAGCAACACCTGCAAGACAGCGAATGAAAACAATGTCACATACAAGGAATGTGTCGCAGATGGGGGGGGAGGGATGACACGATGTTGTAATCATGTTGGTCAGAGTGTAAATGGCTCAGCATAAACATGATCATGCATTTCAACGTATTCTACAAGTGGGTACGTGCCACAAGACGGTCTGAACTGACAAACCCCATAGAGCAGCCAGCGTGATGACTGCTCAGGGCATTCCTCGGCCAGAGGTGATGCTTTAGATGTGGTGATACTGAATAGATTTTTTTCTCATAAACGCGTTCAGTCACTTATTGCATCTGGGTAAACTTCTGGTGTTCATAACATCCTTTGGCAAGGAGTTCCGCCGCTCAACTATGCCTTACTTAGAGCTACCATTTTGTTTATGTTTTAATGTCACCTTTGTTGCTTTGCTTTTATATTCAAGTTATTCCCTATCCACTCTTACTGTATTACCTGTGGTTTTTAGGGGGTCTGATGCCCATCTCTTAACTTTCACAGTTCTGTTATATAATTCTGAGGATAGGTTTGGGATGGGGGGACCAGAGGATGATGCAGTATTCAAAATCTGGGCACACTGTAAATGTGTACAGCTGAATAATGAATTCGCTTTGGTCTCTATTCCGTTCCTAATTGGTCATGCTGTTCCACATACTTTTTGGCCACTGATGAGCAAGGAACTGATATTTTCATAATACTGAGACCCTGTTTCAAAGTAGTGACTCTCATCTCAGAATTAATCACAGCATATGTAAAGTTGTTATTCCTCATGGATGGTGCTTTATCTACACTATATCACCTCTGCCTTTTCATAACACTTTTATTCAGTATTTTGGCAATGCTTTGTGGTCAATCTTTGTCTTTAATAATCTGATTAATTTAGGTTTCTCAGCAAAGTTTGTCACCATATGGCATGTTGTTTTTCTAGAGTGTTTCTGAATTTCACAGCAGAGATTTCTAAGGGACTTTATTGGTGACCTACTCCTACTACAAAACCCCTTTTTTCCCTATCTTTTATCTGTTACATGACCATTTGAGGACCTTTATCCCATGATGGTTTGGTTCCTTTAAGAATCTTAGATGAAGATCTTGATGAAGATCTTGTTGAATTGCTTTGTATAGAGAAAGAAGGCTTGAGATTCCCACAGAGAGTGACTGCTCCAGCTGTGCCATGCCACAAATGGGGAAGAACTGACTGCTGCTATCAAGTAGTTCTTTAGAATAATTTAAGTGAAACTCTGATGAATATCAAATTGCAATCACTATAGCAAATTGCATATAAGTGTAAGTTGCTAAATCTAAGTTTCTTGTCTATTAATAGAATATAAACAACCAAACGGAAAGTTTCAATCTCGTTAATCTGGTGCTGGGTCAGCCAAGGAAAATGAGATTTGGTATTGAAATTTCTAGGGCAGTATTCCTGATGTACATAAATGGAGAGAGGGGGTTGCTTGTCTGTAAACATTAACTGCTAAGCTACTTTAATTGATCAGGAATATAGTGTTTACATGGCTATAATCTTAATTTTATGCTTCTGTTCATTTAGAATGGGCTGTGCATTCTAAAATGTTAAACTTGGAGAAGTCTCATTTAGTCGATAATATGATTATAATCAAAAAGCATGTAGTTGACTCATGAATGGGATGATCAGAGGATAAAGCTTGACCTGCTGCTAAAACATGTGCTATTATATCATAATGATGTCCCTCCTTCTGCCCTACACACACAGTGTCTGTTAAGCACTCATTTCTTAGTATTAAGTGAACCCAGGCGGTAGTGGGAGTGACCCAAGTCTCCTCCTTGGGCTTCTCTGCATGTTAAGATCGCTTAGATGTTTATGTGGTGTGACATGTGTGACTGGAATAAAACTGCAAGACAGACTGCCAGGCAGAGAAACTGACCCCATGGGGGAAAAGTCAAATATATTAAATGAGACGCAAGTGAACATTTATCCCCCCGTATATTGCTGACTCATCCTAATGCCACTGCTATCAATAGAGGGTTTTGTACAATTTTGTTAAAAAGGAACAGGTAAATGAGTATTGTTGTCTGACATCAAACAGGATATTGCAATGAAGCTCCACATATTTAGTAATTTAGGACCCTAAATCTGCTGGCTTGGCTAGATAGATCACTTGAAGGCCATCTCCTTGCCTAATAAAGGGAAATCATGTAAGTCTTGTCAGTTATGGTACAATTCAGCAAAGTAAGAAAGGCTTGAATTGTATTCAGGCTGCTGTACTGTCTAAAGCAGAGCCCTGTGTCCAAAGAGTTACTTACAAGTAGTAATATTGATGAAAGAGTAAACTAAAAAAAAAGTAAAGTTAAAAATAGTGCAGCAGTGGGACACATCACTTTTCCAACTTGCCTTGGCAATCCATAACAATACACGAAACATTGTGTTCAGGTAATTGTTACAGTTTCTCCAGATAAATCAATTTGGCAAATTTAAGTGCTGGTGACATGAAGGCAATAGGAGCAGTTTATCACACCAGCACTCTTGGTTCATTCTGAAACAAGGCACTAGAGAAAAAAGGCTATTTTCAGTGAATTCTGAAGTTGAGAATGACTTAGCACTCTCTGAGATTTTCTTTTATTACTGAATTTAAAGAATATGATAAACCACCTGTATTTAAGATAACTAAATTCTCATTGATTAAAATGTCTTATTCTACTGCTAAATGGACTGTGTTTACAGAGAATGGAGACTTCTCTTCCTGTAACTTAGTTACAGTCAGGAAGACCCTGATGGCTTCATTGCATTTGAGACAGGACAGCACTGTACAAAGCTATCCAGGAGGGCAAAGAGGGTCTCTGTCAGGAGAAAATTGTAACTCTAGTTGAGAAGATAGAAATCTCTTAGCAATTTTATCTACCTCTCAGTAGCTCAGCAAGAACGGTAATAAATAAAACACAGCAATAAAATATGAGTGGTAGAACACTTGTGAAAAAACATGCTGGTTTTACATTTTGATTGCTCTTATTTTAATGCTTTATAACTGTTGATTTTATAACCCAGTATAAGTATTCCACTGTCAAGATAAGGAAAACTCTTTATCCCTTTATGATGGATTAAGATGTTCTCAGACAATCTTTTTGATAGGATCAGCAGATGGTCTGATGCTAAAAGTTCCTGACTACCAAAACTATGAAAAAGTTTACTTGCAATGGCATCTGGCAATAAGTGAAACTTTAACCCAGTTCAGCAATAGAATAGATAGTTTCAACAGGGCTGACCATCTAGTATCCATATGATGAAAGGCATTTTTGAAGGCCTTGATCTTCATTAGCTGTCGAACCAGTGTTGCCATTATGGTGTTCTAATACAGTGCCTGGTTTGCTGGAAAAGGATTTCCTCATGTGTGTCCAAAGGAGGTCTAAATCTGCAAAGACATCAGTATGAGAAAAATAAGAGTAAGATCTTGCATGACATCAGTGCTCTGGGAGTTTATGATCAATGGTCTAGGAAGTAAGCTCAAGTGATCAAATTATTGCAAATTAATTTGCAGCTTCTAAACACAGGCCTCGGATCTCTTCATGATTCATCATCCTGTGATCTTGTGAAACAAATAAGTGAGTGAGTCTTGGTCAGACAACAGGGATGACAGCTGATTCAATTCCTTTTTTTATATCAGAAAATAAAGATCAATGGACCTGTCCAGAAGCCTTAGGAAAAGTAACTTTGTTGTAAACTTCAGTGTCTCCTATGTTGCCTGTTGGTGACTGGCTTGATGACAGAGGTCAAGTGAATCCCAGGAGAAGGTGAAAATCATGGGGAGAGCTGGTTTTGTCCCCTGAAAACATTTATGGTAAGATTAGTACGCACCCACAGGATCACAGAATATGCTTTATATTACTTTCTGAATAAAGTATTTTCTGCTGGTCTTTTTAGACAATAGCCTTGAAAAATTTTTTGATAAAATATTTCAGTGTTAAGTTCTGACTCATGAGAGGTAGATATCACCCCTCTCATGTTTATTCTGTCCTTTGAGAAGCCAATTCCAAGGCCATCACTGATTTAGTTTGTAAAATGGCACCTTTTTTTGTCCTTCCACAGTTAGTCCTGTGGCTAACTAGAACGTTGGCTGGCACTGCACACATGGCTTGAGAGAAATCTGGAGGCAGAACACCGAGAATTAATACAGAAACTTTGTCACAAGTTTAACGGATCCATTATTGCTAAAAAATGCAAAATAAGTTTTCCTCCTAATTAATAATACTGTTTGTGATTATCTGGCATCTCTTAGTGTTGACTATCAAATTATAAATGTTCTAATACATCACAATACAGGTGATTTACAGAAATACTTAGCATGAAAACAAATGCTTAGTCTTAGTTTGAAAATAATGAACTAAAATCAACTAGTAAAATTGATTTTACACAGACTCGTGCGAAGAAGTCATTCTGATGATGAAATTGTGGTTCTCAATGGAGCGACTCTCATCAACACACTAGGTCTCAGTCAGAGTATTGAGTATTATACAGTAGCAGTGAAGTAAAATGTCAAGACTGAGGATCCTGTTTGTTTATAAACTAAGCCTTAAGCATCAAAGCTTGAAGTCAAAGAAAATGTGTGCGTATTTATACATATGTAAAAAATATTCTAAACAGTTGACAGTACCACAGATGCAGAGAATGTAGTTGAAGTGCGTATGCTGTGAAATCTAATGAGCAATCTTGCTGTTGCTGATGAAGATCTTGTCAAGACTGAACAATTTCTTCTTTATCGCTGTGGCCATACCAGTGACAGCACAACTGTTAAAACCACCAGATTAGTTCTGTTTTCCCATAAAAAAATTAAACAGTAGAAAACATTCCACCCACTCATCCCACATTGATGCAGCATATTCACTGAGCAGCCCTAAAAGTTATCTGCTGGCACCAAATGGTCTTAAATGTGATCATTAGCAAACTCAGAGCCGTGTGGAGAAGGAAAGGTAGAGAGAGATTTCCAGCCTGCACAGAAAATTCTCCCCAAGTAAAAGTTATTGGAACCTGCTTGCATAAAAAGTCTAACGGAGCTGTACGTATATCCAGAGGCTGCCCCACAGCATTGTGCTGTCTCACCATGGTAGAGTAGGAAATGCAATGTGCAGCTGGTAGGTATGCAGAGAAAGTGTGGTAAGTTAAAAGGAGGAGTAAACACACCTACTTGGCGTACAAGGGATGTGCGCAAATTTTGTAGGACCTATGTATAAATTGAGTAAAACCTATTTTTCTCTCAGCTGTGCAACAGAAGGTACCATCTGCAGAAATCCAAGAGCCATACAGCATATGGTAATATTTTTTCCTTCTTTCCTTTAAATGGTAGGAAAAGTCTGTTAATGTGGCTCTTGTCCCTCACTAGTTTCTCTCGGTCACTTTTTCATGGCAGATTTCTGCCAACACAGCTATCCTAACAGATCCGAGTTGCTTGTCATAACTGATGTTCAGAAGATCCCCGTGCAAGGAGTTTCCCAGACCTTCCATTGGCAGCTCTGAGGCTGGGGCACGTATGCAGAGCAACAGCGTATGCACAACCGCAACAGCAAAACGGCATCTTCTGTGGTACGGTTGGTGGCGTTCGTGGGGTACTTTGGCTACTGGCGTATGAAATGCAGATTTGCAGGTGAATTACAGCTACATTCCAATTAAGGGCACTTTAGTAGTAATGGGAGAGAGTGGTCTGTATGGGGAGATAGTAATTTGTCATGTGAGAGATTCCTCCAGGTGACCCAGAGCACAGTTTCTTCTAATAGCTGTAACGTAATTATGGACTGCACAAGCTGATGTCATGCGAGTGAACTAAACTGCACCTGTGGTTTAGACAGATCTGTACTACCATTTCCTTCTTGACTACTGATTTACTTTAGCTTCTCACTGTAGGCATACAGCGTGTTGTTCTCCGTGCACTCCTAGCCGGAGCTTTCTTTGAGCAACCTAGATTTTCTTCTGAGATTGTCTCCATAAGCAATTTCTCCAGGAGCCTGATATGCTATATCCCATTAAAGATTACAAAGCAGAGTCAGCGAGCATGACAAGGGATTTTAAAAAGAAGTTTAAATTTATCTCTTGATTTGAAAATGTGCAAGTGAAAAAAAAAAATTGCCTTCAATAATTACACTGCTGAAAGAAATAGAGCTCAGAGATAATAGAAAGGCCAGTGTAGTAATTGCTTGTAGTACTAAACGGTTGATACAGCGGGGAATTTGAACTGATGTAAAGGTAGATACGTGGTGTCCTTTGACAATGACTGCGTATGTTCTTCCAGCCACCCCATTTCAGAGGGGTTTTTATATCTTCTCCTCTTTCTTTCACCACTTATACAAAGATGAGGCAATAATATCCCTTCAGTAATAGAGAGCCATGAAACTTCTGTACAAATCTATATATTTTGAAAAAGCTTTAAGCATCTTAAATTTGGGTAGGCATTTCCACTCAGGACCCTCACTCTACAGCTTCAAAAAAAGATCCAAAGGTCTTCCAGTTAAACAGCAATCCATATATGCTGATGCCTTCTGGCTTTCTCCCCTTGGAACCTGGTGCAAAGCTAATGAGTATAACTCCTCTGAAGCAGAGTTCCTCCTGAGAAATGCCGTAGGTGCAGATCCTTCTCCTCTCCTGTGGTGTGGGTGGCTCTCATTCCACACTGGACTGTAGCTCTCATGCTAGTATGCTATCGCTGTAATGTACACACTGGCCTACCCACCCAGAACTGTCCCACAGGATCTGATACCAGGAAATGCTGCTTTTATCATTCACTTTCACTTAACTCATCTCCTTCCTCTCTCCCCCTCCTTCCTCCTCCTCTTTCCTCCCCCACCAACACTCATTTCCTTTGATATCAGAGAACAGCAGACACAGTTAAGCAGGCAAATACCCTATCAGCCAAGCTTCTGCCTTTCCAAGAAGCTCTATAACATCTCCTTAAAGTAAAACATACTGTCTGTGAAGAGCTGGCTACAGCTTCTGAGCAGGACCCTCCTGAACTTTGTCCCCAGAAGGAGTTGGGGACCGTCACCTTCTACAAGCTGAGGAGCAGGCCTGCTGTGAAAATATCAAGGTGTTTAAAGACTAAATGCTTTAAAGTTGGTGTGCTAAATTCTTCTGTGGCTTTCAAGATTGCTGGTGGTGCTTGAATTAACCTTTTTTTGCCCAAGCTGGGGCAAGTGAGCTGCACAGTGTGGTTTTTGTAGCTCTCCAAAAGTCAGGGTCTGTCTATTGCTGGTTTTGTACAAACACTTGAGCTCCTAGTTTTAGGCTCCCAGGGTGACTAGTGTTTGCAGGGGATGAGCTTGGAGGAGTTAAATCTCTCTCACTTTGTCTTCCTGCAAATCTTCTCAAAAAGAACAAGAGGTGTGTTCTCACACCGGTGCACAAAGCTAAAGTACTAGGACTTGGCGTATTTGACCTGGGTGATTCACAATTTGCAGAGTAGCTGGTGGAATAGCAGGCTATTCTGCCATTCTTTCTGATGTCCTCTAACCCTGATTTTGTAGTGAGTTAAGAAGATCTGTCCCAGCCACCTGAAACAATTAGGTCACTTTTCTTGTGCTGCAGCTCAGGGTATACAGCTCTAATCAGAGACTCAACAAAGCAGACCTGTGTTAGACTTCTAATGATTGATGAGCAACAGTAGTACTAGGAGTTAGGTGAAATTTAAAAATATCCCAAATGGAAAAATGGTACAGTTCAAAGCCTCATCTGAGATGATTGCTTGTTTGTTTGTTTGTTTTGTTTGGGTTTCTTTTTCCTGGAATTATGGAAGACAGTTGGGAAGGATTTAAACAGAACTTTGTTGCTGCAAGGGATGGGTGCCAGAGAAAGAAAAGCAATCAGAACAGACCTTTAATTTCTGACAATGGCTGGGCTTGAAGCACTGGATATATTAAATAGTTTTCTGTTAACTCAAATGGTAAAAGAGTTATGAAATCCCGTAACAGAAATGTAAAAGGTATTACATTTGTACAAGGATGGAAAGTCTGGCAGATTCTAGGGTAGGTTTCAAATGGTTTGCAGAGGCAAACCATGCTTTTACCTTATTCTTGCTGTTCTTTATGAAAAAAAAAACCAGGCCGTAACAAAGTTTCAAGGCCAAGACACCCACTGGGGAACCAAAATTAATGTCTAGAAAGAGAAGAATTTGCCAAACAGAAGTTTGGCAGTCCGTAGAGCAGCTTATGGACAATATACTTGAGATGTTGCTTTTATGTGGTTTGAGAGGGACCTAGACAGGCTTAAAACACAGATCTGTGGGGCACTGGAGCAGAAACTGCTCTGTTACGCTCTTTATATGTACAACAGGTAGTCACCAAGTTAATGTCTCATTGCTAAGAAAAGCTTGGGCATTCCACTCCTAGAAAATTCAAAATGCTGTCCGAAAAGATATCTGAGAGAATGTAAAAGGCAGAGTCCACACAAAAAAACCTTCCACATACAAAGCTACTTATATTGTGAAAAGCATAATTGCAAGACAATCCCGTGCATTTAGAAGAGCAACCGTGGTTTGGCAGGAGTTTAATTTTGGCAAAGTGTCCTCAGCATAAACAAAAAAATGCGAGAAGTACCATAGTCTCTCTGGGACTCAGTGGACAGTGCCGCAGTGGAAGATTAGTGGGCTATCAAATGGAAGTGTATTTGGTTTCAGTTAAAGGCAGGCACACAAACCAGCAAAATATAGGGCATTTGACAATAACCATAGGCAGTGCGAGCAAATGAAATTGTGTTTATAGCAGTGAGCATAGCCTTTTTAACAGAATATGGGGGTATATAACAAAGTAGGAGAGGTGTATTTTGTAGTATCAGGAAAAAAATACCTAATGATCTGCAGATATTCAGGCATTGGTCCTGCAAGCAGTATCCTCCTCTAGGAACAAGAAGAGAATGACTGAGGGAAGCTCTGAAGTTGTTTCAAAGGGATGAAAGAGTTCTCGCCAAGCAAGTGTGTTTTGCCTCTCATCAGAAAAGGTCTTCTCTTAAGCCAGGGGTTTCAGGCGGAGCTGGGTAGACCCGCTGCCCTGCAGGCTGTGCAGCGAGCGAGCATGCGAACAGAATGAGCGCTATCGGAGCCTCACTGAGTGCCGGCGGCAGGCTCCGGGCCAGTTGCTGCCAGCCTCCCGCTGCACGTGAAGCCTCGGATGCTATTTTCAAGTGCATTCACATGCTCCCCACTTGTGAGAAACACAGGTTCATTTGTTTATCACAAGCCGGGAGTGTGAAAGTGCTTGTAAATAGCACCCTGCCATCTCGCCCACACGGGGCCCTCCCTTCTCTGGGCAAGGACCTCACCAGTGTTGCCTCCTTCCCTCTAGCTGCTATATTGCCATCACCTACTGCTTCAGCGCGGCTCCCCACGTGGGCCCTGAAGACAGGCACCACGCTCCAGCAACCCTTGTACTTGTTGCAGGTACAGCCGCGAATGGGGCTTCAGCGAGGAACTGGCAACTTCTGAACGCTCGGAGCGGCCTGTAAACAGAAACGTGCGCTCTCCACTTTGCAATATGACTGAAGTTCTTCAGTCATACGCTTTGTGTTACCAAAAAGGTCAAATTCATTGTCGATTTGAACAATCGCAAACAAGGAGGGAAGGCAAAGCTCCCTGAATTGCTGAGCTAAGTGGGTTTCTGCCCAATTACCCACCCGAATCAGCAATCTGACCCTGTGAAGCTGTCTGATGGGAGAGGGTTGGAAACCATAATAAAGAGGCTCCAGTTCTGAGGTAATAAGTGCCAAATCAGTTTGTTTGCACCTGTTTGAGACAAGCAGAAGCACAGTCTCTGTAACAGTGTGGTTGGCATTGGAGACTGGTGCCGTGCACATTATAGGTGCTAACAAAAGCTGAATGTCTGTGTCTTCAGCTAAAGCAGAAGGCATCAACCATAACCCACAGGAGTAAGAAAGGGTCCTATCTTTTTGTCTGAGGGATGAGCACTAGCTGAAACCAACCACATACTGTGGCTGGCATGTGATAGGCAAGAGGGTCCTGACATGATCTACCTGTCCATGATCAGGAATAAAAGCTTCCCTTTAGGATACTCATATTATTTGAGCACAAAGCTGGATGTCTGCTGGCATGAGTTACTGTTTTTCCCATAGGTAATGAAAGAAATCTTAGCAACACTATAAATTACAGATGTTATTTCCTGGATACTTTTTGGTGACTTTTCTTGGTGTCTGGTTAGTAGAGCAAGAGAAAGGTTTGGTGACTTCTTGTTCAGTAATTTATTTAGTCTTTCCAAAACAACTTGAGAATCAACTTGGAATTTGCTGGGGGATGGAATTTGAAGGAATTAGTTTCTTCCATTTACACCCAGGATCATCCAAAAAATGAAAAATCCATTTGCCATCCAAGAAGATCTCTAGATCTACCTCACCTAACTACCAGACCCACAAAGCAATCCTGGATGCGAGGGCAGAGGCTCTATGAGATTCACACAAACACGTTTCAGAAAGTTCCTGTTGTAGCTTTTCTGTTTGCATGGGAAATACTCATTGAGCCAAAGTTGGGGGATGAATTGCTAGGCACTCATCTAAGAAGTGGGATACTTGTGTCACAGTCGTGAACACTTACGGATTTAATTCAAAGTGAGCAGTATTAATAGTGATAAAAGAGGTACATTGCAATCTTATCTAAGCAGCCAGTTAAAGCATTCTCCTAAAAAAATAGGCACCTTTTGACAAAGAGATGTAAAACTACTGTATTTCACGTTTTTCGGCAAGCTGCTGCTTTACATGTTTGGTAAGGTTCAGTCATTCACTTCCTTTATTTTTGGTTAAATATGCCTAAAACAAGGGGAAGAGAACATGATTTGTATAGACATTTTTTTTTTTAATTGAAAAAACTTGGTTTGGATCAGACAAAGGAAAGTGCTTTTGTTCTTTGTGCTGAAACAGTTGGGGGAAATTGTTCATACAACCCTAATGCCAGCATGCTGGGAGGAAAAAAAGCAAGGAGAACAGGATTTATCCATGTTCAATGATCCACGGCATCTGTGACTGCAAGATTCTTAGTTAGTGATGACTTGGCGTGATCCATGGTGTCAAATATATATTAGGAGCCAGGACTGTTCCGATGGCCTGCCATTTGTCTAGCCAAAACTCATTAAAGCAGGGACAGAGATTATAGAGACAAATCTCACTGGTACTTACATTTGGATTTTATTTACTGTCCTAATTGCTTCCTCACACCCTGCACCACGTGAACCAGTTCATAGCCAGCAGTGGTAGAGCTGTGCAGAGGAGATGGCTCTGGAAAAGCCGTGCTCTTCAGCCCTGAGACAGCTTTCTGCGGATGTGACGGTGCTGCATCTGGATTCTGAGCAGCTCATCTATGCGGTGCGATGTGGGGCTGGGTGAACTCGCCCTTCCCTGGCAGCAGCCAGAGTCCCCTGCACCGCACGCTGATGCAGACACCCAGGCACTCAGGAAGTCAGCGGGTGCAGTGAATGCCTTCTGCAGCCCAGAGCCGTACATTTAACAGACCTGTTAATGCTGAATGAAGGCTTGGCTCAGCCTTTGCGCTCTGAAGTATTTCCCAACATCCATCTCAGACAGTTTTTTTTTTTTTAATTATTAAAGACAACTGGGTTACCAAAAGGTTTATCTGAGGAGAGACATTCTCAGAGAATCACAGTGCTGTGGATGTGATCTGAAAATGCATCTTTGGCCTCAATGCTGAGGATGGAAGCGTTTGGCTGTTTAGACAAGTCTTTCTCAGTTCTGTCTCTCAAAGGCACCTGGAAATTGTTCTAAATGCTTCACAGTGCGAGTTGCAGAGCAGCTCATTGCACTTACACTGTCAGGCAGTTAATGTTTAAAAATCACTTATTTTCTGTTTTCATTGCTGTACCTCGGAAGAAATATATGCTGTTTTATCTAAACAGAAATAGATCTGACTACTTTGCTTGCAAAAAGTGCCTGCAATATAGTTGAAGAGTTTGTTACTTGCCTTTTTCATTTCCAAAATGGAGTGAAAAAGAATTAATTGCTCAGCTGCTACTCTGACATCAAGGAAAACTAACCCATAGAAATTGTTCTGACATAGCTTAGAAATGGGCTGGATGCCAGCGAGGGAACATTGGGAAGCTAAAAGCAATATAATTTTGCTTTATGCAGTTCTCTTATTGCTGCACTACTGCAGTGCAGCCTGCTAGTTAGGGCCTGAGTGTCTCAAACCTTTTTTTTTTTTTCCTTGCTCCTAAAGCCGTGAGCCGTTATGGTACAGCTTAGACAAGGAATAATGAACTTGATACTCACCATCTTAAGAGGCTTCAGCGTGCTTTATATCTCATGAGCTGGGGAAATGAATTAAGGAGAAAATTACATACTCAAATCTCTCAGATTGTCCTGATAAAGCCAAAACTTTCAAGAAATCCCTGACAACTTTTAAAAGAACAGAAAACCAGAGCATAACCAGGTCAAGGACAATGGTAGGCCAGGAGGTTCATTTAGATTTAGACTACAAGTTTCAGTAGCCAAATCTGGTTCAAGCCAGAGAGAAGTTGCTCTAAGCATCTCAGAGAGGAAAAAAACCCATACTGTCACAGCCTACAGCACTTAAGCATCAAACATGGAGAAAGCTTGGAAGACCAGGCCAGTGGTCTGAATACCATAATTCACCTGTGGTAAGTTTGAGCAGAATATTACAGGAAAGGCTGTGGGTCAGACTTGCTCTCGCTTGCAGTGGGTAGAAATCTGATACTCAAACACAGAATTGCTTCTTTAGTGCACTGTACATGAAAAAAACTGGATCTATAAATGCAGCTGTGAGAATGACTTCTAACTGCAGCTCTGTTATAAGGCTCATGCTTTAAGCCTATTCCTCCCTTCAAAGAGATGCCTACTGGCAAACTTGGGGCTATTTTTGCAGAGCAATCACTGAAGATGCTGGGAAAAAAATTAGAAGCAGAGAAGTCTCTTCTTTAGACATAACCAATCAAAAAATACCATGCCTGTGGGCTGACTCCAGTGCCCACGGTCTGTGGGGTAGGGCAGTTTGAAAGGAAATAAAATTCAAGTGCTCTGCTATGGCTCTTCTAGTGTTAAGCTGGGGGAACCTGTGCTCTGGAGCACTTTTTGGCTGCAGCTAGTGCCAGAGAAAGGCAAGAATAAGCTGCTAGAACCATTTCAAAACTTACCACAGGGAAATACAACGGTCTCAGTTATAACCTGTCTTCTGTTTCATTACAGAGGTTAGCCTCAAATTGTAATGCAACACACTGCAGGTAGCCAAGCCTCCAGCATGGGAAATGTGAACAACAATATTAGTTTTGTTTTCAAAGAAAAGGCATATCGAGAGAACACAATGAAGATTTCTTAAGTTTCACATGAGTGCAGTCGTACCTTGCTCACTGGGTATCACAAGTCAAATGCTACAGGTTTTTTTGGATGCGCTCCGGATTCTCAGTCATTCTCTCTTTGGGGTTTTAACTGTGGTTTAACTGCCATAGCTTTATCTAGAGCTAAGCGGCTTGCACCAATTTCAGGTTGCTGCTGCTTATTAAAAATTGAACTATACCTTTCCTCTGTTCTTAGGAGGCATAGCCAAGGTTCTGAGCAGCTCTGAAACTGAGTTTGTAAGTAGGAAATACACATGGCATTCACTAGGCTGCACAAGTAGGACTAGCACTGGGAGCTGATTTTGCAAAGCTAGAACGACTTTAATGGAGAGCACTGCTGGTTTTCCACCATTTTGTCAGCAAAAAAAGTAGTAGCCATGTTTGGGGTGATCTCAGTGCTAGAAATGAAATGAAGTACTTGTTGGTAAGCTGCCACTCAGGCAAGTACAGTTGAGGCAGACACAGACAATTCTGCTGCTTATTAGCCTAATCAAAATTGCATCACTTGCTTCCTTCCCCCACTTACGGTTTGCCTGTTGCCTTCTCACAAAACAAAATTAAGCTCTTCAGACACTGTTTTTTAAATCATGGCTCATAGCAAAATGAAGACCTCAGAGGAGTCTCTAGATGCTACGACAGTGCAAGTAATTATTTTTTTAAATGCATTTCCTCATCACTGGCCCTTTTTTCTACAGTCTTTGCTCTCCTAATGTCATGGTAATCATGAACAAAATGCATAGAAAAATAGTTTACTGAACATCAGGATAGAAAGTCAAGACCAATAGCCTAACTTATAATAAACTGCTAAAATGCAACACAAAAATACCTTTTCACACTCCTAATGGGGATATTCATAAGTCAGCGAAGTTGTTTCAGATCACCATCATCTACTTAAGCTCAGGAGCTAGCTTCACACTGAAGCCCATGAGAAGTATTCCTATGTTTTGTTTTACAAGGTTCAAAAGTACAGGTCATAATCTCCACCAAAAAAAAAACCCTTTAACAGTTTAGAGAGCCTAATGTGTTGATTTAATCAAGGTTATTGCTGAGTGAATATGTATTTAGCAGTTAGATACAGACCTGTTTGCTTTCTAGGTGCTGGTAATATAACTGATAATATGAGGTTGATGATATGTTGTTCAGTTAATACAAAGTGATGACAGCATACAGAATTTGGGATGTATGAGAGGTATGGGGAGAAGTATAATTAATACAGATGCTCTGTTACTGCTTTGCTTTTTTATTATTCGGTTAGATTATTTATGTTGACTCTGGCTACATTTTATTCTATGCTCTTCACACATGTGGTGAGAGCAACAACGTGCGTGTGAGACAAATTGACATTAACTGACATAAGCAACATTATAGAAAATAGGGTGGCAATTTCACGCGTTAAATTCACTGCATTTTGAGACAGGTGTTTGCTAAGGACATTTTAAAATGTGTGTGTCCATTACTCCAAGGCTTGTGGGACAGACCCTGTAGGAGTGTAAGTCTCAAATTTATTTAAGGCTTTCTAGTATGATATAATGATTATCTCTCTCTTCAGGATAAATGCAAGGGGCCTGCAGTCCTATGTATAGTTAAGCTTTTGGCTCTTTAAATGTTTTTTACTGCAGCAGCTTTTGTGGTGACCTATTGCATTAACAAGAGTAAAAATGAACATTCTTGTCATTGCACTACCATCACCCCATTCCCCCAGTTTTTTCACAGGCTTTTTAGGAAGAAGTTTATGGCCTGATTTATATGCACGATTAACGGTAACACTCTCCTATGTTTTTATAGTCAAAGGCAAGGAACAATATTCAACGGGATTTTTCCTTCTGTATACATTTCCTGTATGCATACCTAAATACTGTTTTACAGCTAGACTAAACCTTCAGTTTCATGTCTTCAATTTCATGTCTTAATCATGAGTGTAAAGAGTTACTGAAATCTCACTGAATACATAAAATATCTAAAGCCAATTCACTTTCTAATCACTGAGATTTTCTTCATCTGACTCCTCCTCATTTTTCATCACTAAGGCGACAAGCATTGCCATGAAAATAGTCTCTTGGTTTCTTGGTAGTTCACTTGTTCCCACTACTGATTCTTCTTTCACCCTGTGCCTTATATTTACCATCTTACCCCTCTGCTAGTGACATCAATGGTGACGTTAGAGGAGACTCATTGGAGGTGCAGGAGGAAGAGGTGAACTGTCCTCAAAGCAGCTGATTTTAGTCCCAGTGAAATAGAAGGAAAGCACAGAACATATTGGGGGGAAGTTGAACTGCTCCTACATAAAAAGATATTTTAAGCCCACGTCAGCTGTTAGAAATCCATATACAGAAAACTCAATTTCAGGGACTGCTTCCATTACACTAGCCCGATGAAAAATGGATCTGAAAAATATTAACAATAACTTTTTCTCAATAACCCTAAGAATTTTCCTTTCAGGCTTCCTGACATGAAATCCCCTTTCATGTCAGTTGGCTCTGATCCTTGTTTCTATTTTCCTGCCCTGTATTCCTCTCTCCCTACGCTTGTCTGCTTCCCAAAAAAGATGTCTTGCTACACATCCTTCCCAAACCACTCAGTATCCTCTGAAAATGCGCCCCTTGCTGTACTGAATGTCTCTAGAGGATGAGTTTAGCATTCACTGTATTGTTCTCTATTTTGTAATAAGTAATGTAATGATATGCTGCTGAATACGAGAAGCTGGAAAATGTAAAGATAAAGGATGCCTAGGAACAAGCAAAGAGGCTAATAATCTGTATGCAACAGGGCTGATTTGGGACTTTAACACCACAGTGCAGAAATTTCAAGAACAAGGAGTTAACATCTGCAGATGCACAGTGCAACTGCACTTGCGAATAGTTGCCTGAATCAAACCAAACCTCTTCTGAAATCCCTTTTTATGCTATTTCTTCCTGCTGGACTGGACTTTACTTTTAAATACATATCATGATATATGGCGTAGGACCTGTTTTTCTTTCTGTACTAATGCTTCATTATGCAATAACTTTCAAACCCGACTTATTTTGATAAACTTCAGGAAGTTGAAGCTCCTGTGTTAACCAGGGTATCTGCCCTGTTCAAGCTGTGCATGTTTTAAACATCATACTTCTGCTCGAGGCATCACTGATAGCGTTCTTAACCACTGGTGACCATTCATCTGCAGAGGTTTTGGCAAAACAGCACAATGATAAAGTAGTAGTGGAGGGGATCTGCTCATCTTCACTGAACACTATCAAGTCCTGATGAAAAAGAAATACAGAAATGATAAATGGAAGAGTGAATGTTCATATGCAAGCCACTCTGATTGTTATGAGGATGACTTTTTCCCTTTGTTTTAAGTTGGAAGGGGAGGAAGAAGGGCCAGCTGGTTACAGATTGCAACCTATTTGACTTGTACTGGTGGGTAATGAACCTGTTGGCCCAAGTGCCAATATTTTTTAAATGCTTGAGACAGCAGGTGATTGCATGTGTAACTATGAGAAATTCAGATGATTATAAGCAGATATTTAACGACAGAAATAAATTAATATTTGTTTCTCTCCTCTGCAACGAGAGCTATGAGAGTGTAGAATATTCCCCCTGCTGCAGGTAGTAGTATCACCAGTGCTTCTACTGCAACTAGAGCTACTCCTCCTTTGTGCTGTTACAGCAGGAGCACAGAGCCCTTCAGTGAGCACTCACAGGCTTCTCTGATCACCTTTAAAACAAAGTAGGATACCTATTTAGCAGACCTCATCTACTAAAGAGTAGCTTTCATGCTTAGACCAAACTTTGCTCTAAACAAAAAATAAAATCTTTTACTGCATTTCCATAGCTATTAATGAAAAGATAGGTATTAAGAAGGGTTGTCTTTTATCCGGTTGACAGTTTTACTTCTCTTGATAGTGCTTCTAATACTTTGTATTTTATCATATCCTTTGTGTTAAAGCATTAAAGGATTAAATTAAATTAACTGCATGGCACTATTGTGTAAGAGGCTATAATAGGGCTAGGCGCATCTGGAACAGGAGAAGGCACTCTGCAACCACACTGAGAGCATCCCAAGTACCTAAGGAAGGGAATATAGCCTGTTTGGACATAGCCCTTATTAGGTATGGAAACTGTGGCACGAGTTGGTGAAATATATCTGAAGTCATGTGGAAAGAGGTCTTATATCTCTCAACTCTGTCCAAACAGTAGGCCTGGGCTTCATGTGAAATGAGTGGGTATTGCCCCAGTGAAGTCCATCAATTCATGTCTGTTTTCGTAAGGTGAAAGTCTAGTTGACTTCCCCTTGAAGTTGGTTTGATTTTTAAAAGCAGAAATTGATAACAGGCTGATTTGTCAGCATACTGGCTGATAACACACAAAACCAGTATCCACACATGTAATATCTAAGATGTTTATCTCCCTTTACAGAAAAGGCTTAACAGCAGGACACCAGTTGTTTAAATAGGTTGGGTTTATCAGTGCACTGCTGAAAGCAGTTGAACAGGGGAATAAGGCTCTTTTCTATACTAGAATAAAATTAACTTGCTTAAAGGAGGATGAAGAGAAGAAATACAGTTGAGACAATGCTGAATAACATCCAAGTATGTCAGGACAAGGTCCCTTCCAACCCAAATCATTCTATGATTCTATGCTGCTAACACCTGTTATTAGCAGAGGATATTTCTGTACTACAGTCATGATGAAAGGCATAAATTCTTAGAGCAGGTTAAAGTGATTCTGCCCTGATAACAGATTGACAGGCACCCAGGGTAGACAGGGAGTAACTGTGATTGACATATGACTGGAAGCAGTAACTGTAAGTGACATAAATGAGTATGATCTTACAGGATTGCAATGTGGGTGGGTTAACAGACACAGACATGTTGAAACTGAAAGCAGTTGCTTGATGATGCACTGGATGAAAGTTTAAACACAAAGCTCTTCAGAATGCACCCTGAAATTCATACTTCTCTTGTCTTTGTTTATCTTTCTTCAAGTCAATTATAACAACAATAAGAAAAGCAGACCAAAAAAAAAACACAAACCCCAAAAAATAGCCCACGTCCACATTTGCTCCTTTTTCTCACAACAAAGAAAGAGCATATGACAGAAGTCCAAATCCTTTTAGGCTGCTCAGAGCTGGCACAACTTTAAAGTCTTGGTAGTTTAATTCATGTACGCATCCAAAAGTTTGGCTGATGTTTGTTTCCCCCCTCTCCTCTTAGATTTGAAAAGCTAGACCAGAATACTGGGAGGAAAAAATCCTTTCAGCATTTCTGTGTTTTGTTTCACATTGAAAAGAAGAGAACTCTGAAATGAAAAATGACTGGAAAAACTGACAGACCATTCTTGAGTCTCTAAAACTATTTGTTTAGGTTCAATTCCAAATGGAGACAATGGCTTGCTATTTTGTTTTGTTTCTAAATGAGAATCAGGCTCCTCTTGATAGACATACTATTCCAACAGCCATTCCAGATCATATCAGGATCCGCTCTAAGAAAAAAGGCAAAGGAGACTGCAACTTTTGCGAAAAGTTAAAGAAGGTAATTTAATAAAGTTTGGGATCTAAATTTGATTGTGTATAAGGTCTGTCTTAGTGCAGCACAGCTGTCGTTAAACCAAACAAACTGATGTTGGAAAAGTGATGGACAGTAGACATTTATATTTTGCACAATGTCTAAATTTTCCTTTTGATGCATGTATGTAGTTTCTAAACTCTCTAGATGTTAAGTCCAAAACTTCTAACTCTTCTCTCTGACTGGATGAATTCTTAGAAGCCAGCAAGGGGTTCTCAGAGCTTTTTTGGTATGCAGAAGTAAAGCTGCAAAGCAGCAAAAGCAAACAATGAAGATCAGTATCAGTGTTATCCCCCATGTTCAGAAGGACATCTTCCTGCAATTTCAGTTCTCCTTCCCAAGTTCTTGTCAAGGACTGAAATGGTTGTCAAGAGCTGTGGAGTACACTGTTGTCCATTAAGTAGCATTGCATTCATTTAGACGGATGCATTTGGCAGCAGTTGAACTGTTCGAGTTCGATACTTCAGTTTGTTTTCCTTAAACTTTTATGTGTCTGTTGAAAGTATCTTTTTGGAACTGCTTTGTCAGAGTTTACATTTCTCTCTTGTTCCAAAATTTTCCCTGCATTATTTCTGTTCTCATGCCTGAAGCCTTTCTATTTGTCCATTACAGCTTATCTCAACCTCCTCAGGCTTAAGAAGTCAAATTCCAAGCTCATGTTTCTACACATAGCTGTTCCCTCTAAATCTAGGTGGCACACAGAAGATGTCCACTACCACTAAAATAACTGTGAGCCTGTAAATGCTATTTCAGCCTATGTGGCAAAATATCCTTCTCTCCTGGTCTAGAATTGCAGTGCAGTGTGGAGGCCATCTTCAGTCAGAGTTACTACGGAGATATTTTAGAATTCACACAAAACACAAAAGTGAACGAGACAGAGAAAAATTTGAGGGCTGGACATAAAGAACAGATTCCCAAGCCATAGCCTTTTGAAGGGTCCAGTGAGAAAGTAAAGGCATTTTCAAGAGAGTAAGGGAAAGGGTTGATGTGCTTCAAAATACAGGGTCTGCATGGGTGATGTTGGAAGTCCGGCACTGTGTGGATGAAATGGATTGCTTCAAAACTTAATGTATAAGCTGAAAGATTTGTTCTGTGTATGCTTGGTTTTTTTGTTTGGTTGGTTTGGGGGGTTGTTATGGGTTTTCTTTTCCCCCCTCCCACCTTGTTTTCTGAGGCCTGCATTGTGTGGCATGAAGTTTAGGGAGGAGAGGACACAGATATGCTAAGTTTATTAGCATCACCTAGATATTTAAAAAAATGTATTTCATGGCTTGGCGTTGGTAATTTAGGCACCTTATGATTTTGCTCACTCATGCTCTGCATTGCTTGTATATCACTTTTCAACTAAAATATGCTCCAAACTTCTTTTCATACATTAAGCATCAAGAAAAATTTAAATGTGCTTACAGAAGTAAGAACAGCTAATTAGGCAGCCTACCTGGTGCATATATTTAAAGATAAGATGTCATACGAAGAATCTGTCCAAAACCTCCCCTGTGTTACTTCCTGTTGCAATAATCTCTTTTCTTGAAACCTTTTCCACCATGATTATTTTTCTTCTCTCATCTGCCACCTCTTCCTTTGATCATCATTTTTAATCCAGTGATAAATAGTCTGAAACATCAGTGTCCAGTGGGCCATGTTCAATACAAAACTGCATACCTGCTATCAAAAAGGGTCATTTGCCCCCAGATTCCCAAGTCCCCTCCTTTAAAACTGATGAGGATGTGGTTTCCGTCTCCACCTCTAGTTCCTGCAGTCTGAAACACATATTCAAAATTGCTGAGTTGGGTGTATGTTTGATTCACCCGATTCAGTTCCAGTGCTCACCTATACCCTTGCCATTGTGACACAATGCAGGATGTCTCCATGTTATGCTATCGCTACTAAGACTGTGTAGGAAGGTGACTCACAAGAAATCAATCCAGCTCACTGCAAAATTACTACATTGCTACTTTTAACTGCATCTACTAGAATTGTCACAATCCTCCTCCTTTCAGACCATAAGTATCTATCTTCTCAGTGTTCTTTGCCATTCTGTGATGGGTTCTACATTAGTTATTAGTGCTTGCAAAAGACATCTTACAATTGTCTTGTATAGATCTATGAAAACATCAGCTCAGTGTTGCACACAGGTGAAAAAGACAAAGGGAATATCGAGAGTTACTGAGAAAAGCATAGAATAAGACAGAAAGCATCACTGTACTACTGTAGAAGTTCCTGATGCATTTTCAGCCTTGAATATTGCAAAGCACTAGAGAGATTACAGCAAGTGTGACTTAAGGTATAGAGTGGTTTATGCCGGAGGAAGTACTAAATGGTTTCATTAGCTTGGGGAAAAAAAAAAAAGCAGGAGATATTATGCAGATCTATAAAAGACATGTGGAGCAGAGAAAGTGAATAGGAAATGACTACTTGTCATTTCTCACAACACAAGAACTAAAGGACACCCAGTGAATTTATAAGCTATAATAAATTAGCTTCAATACAATCTGAAAGCAACACCTTTCCCCACAGCATCTAATTGGAAGACTCAGCACCACAGAGTTTTGAGGAGGCCAGAAACACACTGAACAAATTTAGAGGATAGATAGATTTGTGGCTCCTGAACATGATGCTCTGCATACAGTCTTTATGTCAGTTCCTTTAAGCTATTACATGACTTGAAGCTAGAAGATTGTTTCAGGAAAAGCAGCAAAAAATAGCCTAGAACATATCCTGCTTATTGCAGTCCTTCCCAAGATAGCACTTAGGGGTATCTTTGGTCTGATTTTGTACAATCATTCTTATATTCTCTGAATGACGTCATTTAGACAGTAAATTCAGACACCGTTCCTATATTGAAGTGTAGTGAATGATTTATCTCATGGAGATTTGCACTTCATCTTCCTTGGCACCATTTCATCTCACCAGACCAGACATGTTGGTCTTGAGCAAGGTAGGAGCCGCTGGTCCCAGGAACAGTCTTGTCTGTGTAAAGTTTTAAAAAAAGATAGTTAGATTTCTAAAACATAAAAATAAAATGGAAAGAGCAGTAACACTGAGTAATCTGGGAGATGTCTTTCTAACTGGACTTTATTACTGATAGTTTCTTGCTGTGGTTATTGCTATACGTTTATTGAGCACAGCAGAGCTATTTTACTTGCTCTGGTTTTGTCTTCTAAAACTCCAAAGTGTACAGCTGTCACTCACATTTGCAGGGATGAAACGCTGGCGTGATGTAATTTAACTATAGGCAAGGTGGCTTAATGAACAGTTATGGTTTGTTTTTAATAGGAAGGTTTAGGATATGCATTTTTGTTTTGCAGTAACTTCTAGTTTTTCTCTGATGTTTTTCCTTTTTCACCGTAGCAGCAATTGTTCATGTGCTCGTCAGTGGTCGTACGACTGTGCAGCTCCCTAGAGGGACAGGGAAGGCGCTGCTGAAAAGGCAGTGTATTTGGGGCAGGACACGGCAAACTGAACGGGAACCTGTTTCTCTAAAGGCTGTTTCATGCCTACAGGGAGATCCTCATAGAGTGAGGCAGCGCTGCGCTCATCTCAACAGAGCTACTCCATTTGGTGGAGGTTAAAGATCTAGTCCTATGCGTGCAAGATTCTCTCTTTATGCTGATGCAATTATCTCCACTGCACCTAGGGAAGATTTTGCTTCTGCATTCTCTCTTTATGACTTAGCAACCCTACAAATGCTTTTTAGAAGGTTATCCAAACACACGGCAAGCTGTGTTTGTGGCTGGGGGTCACTTCTTGTGTGAGCTTTGATGCCACGGGCTTGGCGGCAGCAAAAGCACAGCAGCACTGGCTTTCCTGCAGCCGTAGTGCCCGCAGTGGGGCCCCAGCACTCACCTGGTTTGTCCAGCTCAGCCTACGCTGCCATCCCACACTGCTGGGAACACTCCTAAACCTGGGTTTGCCTCCACATACCAAGAGTGTGCTTCCCTCCCCACAGCACACTGAGGAGGCAGGAGTTACGCCGAGTTGTCTCCCTGCCAGCAGTGGCTCACTGGGCTATGTTGAACTGGTTTGCTTCTTGCATGTGGCAGTAGAACAAACCTGTCCCTGTGCTGCTGCTCCCGCTCAGTTTATAAGTTTAAAAGACACGATCCATTTAAGTAGCTTTCCTTCCTTGTTGTAGGTTAGCTGTGGGTCAGCTTTAGGTTGTCAGCTGTAAGCAAAGGTCAGCTGGCTGCCATACAGTTATGTTCTTCGTCCTTAAAGCACAGGTTCTCACATGCATCTTCACGGTACCTTGCCCTTGTGCATCTTGTAAGAAGGCTTGTTTTTGCTAGACTAGAGTGGTTCAGCTTCTCTTGTGACAGTAGCAGACCTAACAGGATGGTAACAAAAAATTTTTCAGTCTAATTGTTGTAGGCTCATAATGAGAGCATTTTCTGCTGTTTCGCTTGAAGGTGTTCCTTACACTTTTTTGGTAAGGAGAAACTGATCTCAACCCTATCAGTGAAATGAATTATTATGGGGTGTAACAGTTGGTGCCTATAAATCAAAGTGAGTCCTGCACTTTTTTCTGCTGTGCTCAGGGTCTGTGTCTTCTGATGCTAAACCTAAGACTTGTTCTTTCCTGCTTCCCAGACAGCCCATCAGAGGTCTGAAGTCTAGATGTGAAAGGGATTCTCACAAAGAGCCAGTTGTGTTCAGTTACACTGATGAAGGATCTGCTCTTTCCTTTATCATATACATTTGCTACATTGCTCAAAAAAAGCATCAAACTTTTACATATCCATGCTTGCAGACTCATCTTAGATATGACACTTAATATCCTCTTAATGTTTAGTCCAGATTCCTTAGAAAGTGAGGCTTATGCAATCCTTATACAAAAGGAAAAGCCCCACAAGGTTTCTCAAAAAAGACAGCATAAAACAGCCAATGGGTACATGAATCAGAAAATTTATTTTGAGATGTCAAAGACAGAGAAGGTGGGCAGTGTGGATCTCCTTTCCTCAATGGCTGCAGGGAATGTCCAGATTCTTGTGGGATGATGACAGGGTAGAGACAGGAAGTAGATGTGTTTCCACAGCTTACTCCATCCCTTTAACTGACAGGACGAGGGGCAATGTGCACAAACTGAAACACAGGAAGCTCCATTCGAACATCAGAAACCACTTTTTTTAATGTACAGGTGGCCAAGCACTGGCACAGGTTGCCCAGAGAGGTTGTAGGGTCTCCCACCTTGGAGATATTCAAAAGCCATCTGGACATGATGCTGTGCAATCAGCTCCAGGTGGATCTGCCTGAGTATAGGTTTGGACCAAATGGTCTCCAGAGGTCCCTTCCAGTCTCAACCCTTTTGTCATTCTGTGATGGAGGACCGTATAATGTTAAGGTTGATATTTAGTTTGCCAGCATTGTGTTTTCATAGTTTGTTGCTGGCGGTATTTCATGCGGGCTCAGAGTCGTACCAGGAAGGGCTGTCAGGATGCATTAGACTAGGCTGCTCTAGGCATGGTCCACAGGCACATCTGAAGTGTAGTCTGACTTCCCTACAAGGAGAAATTCTGGATTTGGTTCCAGCTGGAGCACAGGAGCATTCTAACGTGCAAGCAGGTTAGGCAACTGGAGAACATGACACAGGATGTGAAACTGGGAATGGAACTACACGGTAGTGTTGAAACACATAAAAACCTCTTTATGTTGCCTTACAGTAGTGCATCCATCAATAAGAATTAGGCCCCTAACATCAGGAAGAGTACCACCTAATGTCATTACTGTTAAAAGTCAGTGTTTCCCTGCTGCTATCATATTGTGAGAAATCACAGCAGTCCCCTATTTTTAGAACAGAAGTGCAAAATATCAGATATCATTGTGCAGTACAGTGCCTGAATAACTGTTACATTTTTAGGGGAGTTAGTATTTTACAGTGATATTTAATTAGACAGCAAGTTGAAATAGTAAAATGCTTTCTAAACGCTAAATATGAGTATTACAAAGAATTAAGAAGTAGGTAAATTCCTATGGGCTATGCATTCCTAAATTCCTATGGGCTGTGTACAGAAATCAGAATGGACTGAAGCAGATTTTATCTCAAACCATTTAAAAAGATGTGCAAGCTTTGCCTGTGCTGACTTAGCAACCATAGAGATGAACTCTTCACAAAATCCCCTTTTGTAATCACATTACATGTCTTCCTTCAGCACCACAGATCACGTACAAGCCCTTGCACAGCACGTGTGGGCATCGCTAATAAGATTTACTCTTTATCCGTGCCAAGTTTCATCAGCCACTGAGAAGGCAGCTTGCTGAGCGGAGGGAAGAGTTGGATTGTGGTGGATGCTGCTGAGACTAATAAGAAACTTGGCAAGAATATGGTGGAATATTGCCATAATATAATAATGTTTTTAAAACAAAAAAATATATCCTTTCCAAACCTCTTTGAAAAGCAGGGGGCACAATTTATAGAAATTATTTGTGTTAAGAAGGTGGCAAGCTAGTTACAGCAGGTTGTCACAGATCCCACTGAAATAATCACAGGCAGGTAGGAACAAGACAGAGATGAGGCTAACCTCCGTTTCCTCATAAGATGTCATAAAATATTTGGGGGCAGATTCCTCCCCTCCTGAGTGCACAGAAATTAGTTGCCTTGGCTAGAGAATAGGTCCTCAGAGTCATACAGTGTAGAGTTATAACTGGTTACAATTTGTTTAAAAAGTGCTTCTCTGAGGACAGATAAAATCTTTCAGAGTTGAATTTTCTTCCTTTTTTATTCCTCTTTTCTCCTGCTGCTCTGCAATTCAATTGCTGAAAATCTCATTTACCCAGCAGCTGAATTCAGATCCGGCCATGGTCTGTATTCTCTACTGTGAACTCTAAGGAATGAGTAGCTGCTTGATAATTTAATGGATTTTTTTTTCCAGTTTTCCAGTTTCAGTATAGGTCATACAAGTGCCCTTCCCTTAATCAGGAATTAAGAAATTCCTTAATTTCTGATGCTAAGGGAAGAATGCAGGCATGTTTGCCTTACCACAGAGATTATTGGTTCTTCGCCGCTTTGAAATCTTTCTGCACTCTGTCATGATGCTCATACCTTGAGTGACATGGATGGTATGTGCATGTATAAAACAGCTTCTAAGTGGAACATTTTATCTACCTAACTGAAATATTTCTTATGCTCAGCAGATGTAAGACATTGATAATTACAGATATTAATTAACTGGATTTAAAATAGTATTTTCTTGCAGAAATTAGCAGCCAGGCATCCAATGCAGCATTAAGAGCATAAAGAGTTTTGCCCTGGGATACCCCCACAATTTTATAGATATAGATTATTATGCATTTCTTCACTATTAATAAATGTAGTCGTGAACATTGCACAGCATTTTACATTCTGGGGGGCTTCCTCTCTCCTGACTGGTAGCCAGGTGCCTGACCAATTTAGTCAACTAACCTAATCCCCTGCCTATGTTGCTGAATCAAATTGTGATATTTTTGTTCATATTAGGTCGCGCCTGATTGATTTAAATAGGATTACCCATGATGTAAGACAGTATTAACTCTGAGTTAGCACGTGGCACAATTCAAAACGGGTGTCTCACTGGGATCCGAGTGCAGTGTTACAATATGCAATAGGATGAACTCTACTGCAAGATACCACAATGTCCCAGCAGAAACTACCCTGATGTATTCTGAGCTGTGCATCCTGCCTTGCAGATTCAGCAGAGAAACCCAGAAACAGAGGACCCAGAGAAAGCTTTAATGCTCAGACTGTGGAGTTTCATCTCCAATGTAATTTTTCTTAGGCAGTTCGTAATTTGTAGCAATAGATATTTGATTCCCGTCAGTGGAAGCCAGGCAGGAAACTACCATGGCCCCTTGCATTTGGGAATACACTAGAGACTCAGCAAGACACGGTTAAGTCCAAGTTCTTACTGCATTTATACCAGAGGGAAAAGATGGAGGATAAAATCCCTACCTTCTTTCCAGTTGTTTGGGTCCCGCAGCTCTGCCCCTGAGATAACACCCTCATTTAGAGTATTTGACTGCTAACACCATCTGTTTGCTATTTGTTAGTTACTTTGAAGGTGAGGGAATAGAATGATGATTAAAAACAAATCTGTGAGGTCTCCATCAACTCTGCCTCTCTACAGACAGCGCTGTTATCTATAAAATAGGCCTCTGGTGATTTCATAGCACTGCTGGCCAGAACCTGTCATTCTTGGGCCACTGTTAGTTGCCTGGGTGCTGCAGAAAGCTGTTTTTGAAGTGACATGGATGCTGCCTTGGAAAAATGTTCTGCTGAGATTTTCTATTTTAATTATGGGGGGGGAGGGGTGATACTTTTTACACAGGTGTTAAATTTCCTGGAGTTAATCGGGTAGAAAAATGCCTCTGAGGCATCATTCAGTCCATTAACTGCAATGCCAACTGCCACTGGCTGGAGTTGAATACTAACAGATTTTATAACTCTGTGATAATTGACAAAGCCAGACAGATTCACAGTTCAACGTGGCCCTCCTGTTCTTACCTGCTGCCTTCTGTGTTTATATCCCCAGTGCCTGAAACACGCTCCCTTTTTTAACAGGGGAGATATGAATATAAGAAGCTGGGTTGTTTTGCTCATTTATGTGAAAATTATACAGATGAGTGAACACCCAGCAAACCAGGATCAGCATCCCTTCCCCCTCCCCCCACTTATTACTTTGAGAGGAACAAGACTGCTGCATTATGTCAGACACGTGCCCTGTGACACATGGCGCAAAACAGGGAGCAGTTGAAACACTAATTTTTAAGATTGCAGTTTCCTGAGAGAAATATTTATTCCTAAGACAAATGTGAAAAAAATATAGAAGAAAAAATGAAAAGATGTTGCTGTTCTTTAGTCTATGCGTGTTCGTTTGTTGGCTACTTCAAATTATGCCATATGAAGTCTTTTAATAGTTTTTTCTACATAGACAGCATCTTGAATCTTGTAGCAAGCTCTCGTAGACTTCTTCATTGGAGAAATCAGTTTAGCAGAGAGGTGTATAGCAGTGTAGCACATTCCCTAAATTGACATGGGTTGTATGTGCACACACTCTGGATTCTTACCTCCGTATTTTACTCAGACTATTAGGACCATGCCCTGTTAGTTCTCAGCTAGGAGTCTCCAAGCAAAACTTTGTTGAAACAGGTCACGACGATTTAGTATGCAGAATAATTCCCTGAGTTTCTACTACGCCAACATCCATAGAAAATGCTGACCTTACAGCCAACTAAGGATGAGACGTAAACCCCAAAATCCTTATTACTTGGAATGGTTAATCATCACAAATTACACTTAAAAGAATAGGTTAATATTAGTGTCCTGATCATATTACGTTATACACAATTAAAAGCTCCTCCCTGCAGTTTCTGTAGAATATATGATATTCCTCCCCGAGCTCCCATGGGGGGTGTTCTGATGCGATCATGAAGGGACCATATAGCTAACTGTTTAATAGCTTGTTTGTCTATGTGGTATCCCTGCAGCAGTCTTATTTCTTTGTTTGAAGTTTTTAATACACATGCATTTATAAGGCACTTGGGAATGTGAGGATAAAAAAGCAGGAAATAAATATGTTTGGAAAGTATATGTTGTACTAAATCAGCAAAGGGTAAAGAGCTCCAAAGAGGAGAAGGAAAGAAAATTCGCTCCACCTTAGAAAACTAATGTGAGTGCTGCTGAGTAAAAAAGAACAGTCATCCAGCTGGGATTTATTAAGTGGAAAGCTTTTTTTTTGAAAAAAGCTGTGGAAGACCAGAAATCAAAGATCGCTGTATATTTACTGGCTTTTTTGAAGCATCTGTTCTCTAATATCAGAGTATCTCACAAAGACTAATCAACTGATCTTCAGAATATCCTTATGAGTTTGAATGTGTTAGCCTCATTTTACCATCAGAGGAATAAAGAGATTATTTGTCCAAGGCTACGGAGGAAATCTGTGACAGAAATAATAATGTAGGCCTGTATCCAGTGCAGTGACTCAACCATAAAACCATCCAATCTTCTGTCAGGGTAAGAAGGCAATAAGGGAGGGCTGTTGTTATCATTCATGGCCAAAGGAGAGAAGCTGATGAGAGACCTACCCCCCAGAACAGATGGAGAGGGCTATATCGTTCTGGTTATGGTGGCGAAAATCTACCTTTATTCTTGGGATTTGGTTAAAGGCATATAGAATGCAATAAAGGTATTTTCAGCTAACTCTTACTGGGCATCTCTGATAGTGGGTCAGTCTTAAAAAAAGCCAGGACCCTTTACTTGTAATAAAATCTGAGACTGTGTTTTGAGTTTTGTCCACAAGTGGTGGTTTTATAAAAAAACTGTAAGACTCACATGCCAGTGAAGATGATAGCATCTACATTACAGGAAGTTAGATTGGAAAAATACACATATATCTAGCATAAAAAAGGAAAAAAATATCCCCCTTAGTGCTCCAAGAGGAGTTTAAACTGGAGTTTCTAATATTTAGAAAACAAGAACAGCAAAACCCATGTTATTTAATGTGCTTTCCTTCAGCTTTTAACCATGCATTGCTAAGATTGTATTATTAAAAGCCTTTTCTCTGATAAAACTTTCACTCATGCGGAATGCTGGGTGAGTTGGCCACATTTTTTGCCTAGTTCCTGTAAAGGGACTGCTGTCATGCAGTATTATTTGAGCATATCTTGTTATTTATGTTACTGCCAGTGAGAATATCCTGTAACCACATTCATTCTGGTTAAGTGGGATTTTTGTGCTGGGACTTGCACATCCGTATTGTAACTGCTGTCAAACACAGAAGAAAGCTGATGCAACTTCTGTTTAGGTATATTATTTGTGATAAAGGGTTCTGGGGCTTTCATCCAAATTTTCAAGGTACATCTACCAGTTGCATCATCTGCTTTTAAGGGATCTGAGAGCTCGGGAAAATAAGACTACTGTCATTACGCCTACTTTTTCTCTGCAGAAGACTGCAACTTAACAGTACAAACTTTAGGGCTTCGCTGATCAAAAAAGTTTAAATTCACTGCCTTCTAGGACTTCTCAGTAAATAGAATAAAATTGCCCTTATCGTGCACATTTTCCATAGAGACAGTTGATCAAAGGAAGCTGCAGGTAACCGAATTCAACAGCTCATGTATTTGGTCTACTTTTTATTTGCAGTATAGTTTTTCACAATCCTGGCAATGTAAATTGTTCTTAGAGTGGATGTAAATGCAGTGCAATTTACATACACTTTAAAGTGTCTCAGCATTGCCGGAGTTGTATAGAAGGTTGTGATTTTGTACTATAGCTAAATGCACCCAATGGTTGGCAGTCATTGAAATGGGCAATCCCACAACTTCCATTCTCCTCTCTTCTTCCTCAACACAGATTCCTGCTCACGTTTCCCTATAGCTTCAACCATGGGATCAAGGAAGCTACGCTGAAAAAAGAAAGAATTCATCCTACTAAATGTTATTAGGTTCTCCACTGGGGTTACATGAGTACAACCTTCTGCACAAGCCTTAGCTGATTTGTTAACAGCCAAGAAATAAATTGTGCTGAAACACTAGACTCTACTCCCATGGTGATTAAATATTATAGTACATATGGTATGGAAACATTAAACCGTGTTTGAAGACCTCACAACGCCTAAACACAGCATGCCTGCCAACTGTTGACCATACGCTACAGCTGACATAAACATGGAGTTGCCTCCTGCTATCCTGCACCTGGATTTGCTGCGCAGATAAATCTTAGACGGTACTGCAGAGGAAGGCCTAGCAAGGACTTCATAGACTTTCTCTCCACTGTAGCTGCAGCAAGTAGACCATGCATGCCCACCAATAAAACAGATGTAATCTTCTGTCTGTTTGAAATGAGTTTGTCACATCACACAAGATTTGTTGTCACCCTGTCCAAAAATTGCAGCGCTTCTATATTTCTCTTGGTGAAACTAGACAACATGATATCCTTGTGTTATACTAACTGCATCTAAAATGCAAAAGCGTTTAGGACTGATGGGTCAGGGTGAAAGGTGCGGCAACAGACTAAATGCTGTACGCGGTGACTTTGGTTGGTCTGGACAGTATGTCAACTTGAATACTCATGTCCTCTAACTTTGTATTCAACATCTGGCATTCAAGTCTTAGAAAAAAAAGACAACATTTCTGAGTAGATTTTTTGCTGGCTTCTTTAGTGAAGTTTCCTACTGCAACTTCAGCTCAAAAGAAATTTATAGCATTTTAGAAGATTATGTGAACAAAATTAACTCCTGGCAATATTAATTATTCACAAGTTTCCTCTCCTTTCATTTTATGGTTTAAATGTTATGTAGAATTATTTACTCATGAATAAATAGCCTTGATGTTTTTTTAGACCTCTGTAATATCTGATATATGTAAAAGCTGTACGAAAATAACTGAAAATATGCTACCAGTGGGCAATTTCTCTGTGTTTTGTGGCACAGAGCCATATTGACTTGGTTAGCACTAGCGTGCAGTCATCTTATTCCCATGTTATTTCACAGTGAATACCATCTGACATTTTATTCTGAAAATAGCAATCCACATGGAAAATGAAGGCCTTTTTTGAATCCTGCCTAAAACCCAAAGAATTAATTTCTCCCTTTACCTATTGTGCTGGTTTTAGTCAGGACAGAGTTAAGTTTCTTCACAGTAGCTGGTGTAAGGTTGTGTTTTGGATTTACCCTAAGAATAGTACTGATAAGGTGGTTTTTAGTTGGTGCTAAGGAGTGTTTGCACCAATTCAAGGACTTTTCAGCTCCTGATATTGCACCTCTGTTCCCAATTTTCTTGTTACAAGCAGCCATGGGTGGAGGGGACAGGGATGACACACAGTTCAGAAAACTAACCAAAACTAACCAAAGGAGTATTTAACTCCATAGCATGTCATGCTCAGTACCTAAGCCAGGGGTTGGCTCGGTGGCCGTAGCTTCCTCGTTAGCTTGTTTGTTCGTGTGTTAGCTTGTTTGTTCATTAGTGAGTTAGTGGGTCAGTTGGCTTTCTCAGTCATGCTCTTGTTCATGGGGCTCACTCAGACTCTGCTGCAATCTCTCTCTTGGGCTCGCTGGGACTCTGCTGCGATTTTGCTCTGGCTCTCAGTCTCTTTGGCCCCGACTCTCACTACTCAGGACCTGGCCGTGTATTGGTCAGCGGGTGATAAGAAATTGTATCCTATGTTTTGTTGCATTATCTTCTTTGCATATTATTGTTAGTATCATTAGTATTGTTAATATTATTATCACTATTCTCTTTATTTATATTCAATTATTAAATTGTTCTGATCTCAATCCACAAGCTTCCTTGTCTTTTCCTCCAATTCTCCTCCTTCAGTGGAGGAGGGGGGAGGTGAGCAAGCGGCTGTGTGGGACTCAGTTGCTAGCCGAGGTTAAACCACGACACCTACATATCCTATGTAGCTTGTGTGAATACCAGTAGTCTCTAAATTATGTGGCAACTGTAGCGGGATGAAGCATAAAGCAAGCTGTGTTGCAAATCTACTGTAACCACTCTCTTTATCTCTGTCCACCTTTTCAGAGCATTTAATCTACAGTTTCTGTAGCATGCCTGTTCTTCTAGTATTGGTCTCTGTACTTTTCAGTCCCAATGCTATTGCACAGTTTGAACAAGAATCCATTAAACCAATTTTTGTTATTCCCCTACTGATGCTCTCTTCTTAGTTCTGCACAGGCACCTCAGTCTTGAACCAAAGCAATTGTTTGTTTTCCTGCTTGTGGGATCCCAACGCGCTTTCTGTCATGCTATTTTAAGACTGACCATCAATAGACCTTGCTATTCCAGTTTTGAATTAAATCTTTTGGTCGAACCACGTTGTACCAAATAGTGACTGAGACAATAGACTAACAGACTGAGACAGAGAAATGTTTGCTAGATTTGAACACTCACAATACAACTCTATTTGTGGCTACACAAGGAAGTACTATAGCAGACCCATTATTCCTGAAGGCTTCCATTTTCCACTTTTTCTAAAACCGTCCACCTATAGTTTTACTTCTTGCATTGTATGAATTTTTAACATCTATTTTAATAGATAACGCTTTTTTTAAATTTTAGCATGGAAAGCATTTTCATTTTTAATCAGCTGAAGCTTTAGCACAAATGTAAGCTTGAGATGTTTAGGTTGAAGCTTTTCTGAACTGGGAAATTATGGTAGGAGCTGAGGGAAATACAGGGTTGGTGAACAGCTTTTGATAGTAGCCCTCTTAGGGGGCAGCATAGTATAGGAGGTACAACATTCAGTCATGTTTTCCTTATCTTGATGCCTGTTTGTCATATTACTTCTTCTGATGCTGTCAGAAACCATAGGAAAGGGAAGATAAGGCAGATTTTTCCTGGATTTGGCATGTTGAGCAGAGACATTAACACATGTTACAGAATGCCTCAAGGGATACCTTTCAGTGCAGACATTCAAAGACCTCTGGCTTCTTCCTCCCTTAGAATTACAAACCTGAAAATTCAGTACTAAGATCTCTTTTTCTGTGTATCACTTTTTCTCTTTCATTTCTTGTTTCTACTGTTGACAATTTTGTCAAGCAATGAATCTCATAATGCCCTTAATCCCCCTCTAGTATCACACTGACGAATTCAGGTCTGGGGTGTCCTAAATAGGCTGACCTGCTGGACAAATTATCTGGAGTTGCAGCTGGTAGTTCAGGTGGTTACTTCTGGTCATTGATGAGTACAGGGCTTTCAAATTGCTTTTCAGAGGGCTTTTGAAGTTGAGCCATTTTAATTCATAAACGGGATGAAGTAAGACTGCGTGTATCGCCAGTTATCAAAACTGGGGTGAAGGGCAACAGCTGGTTAAGACAGTGACACGCCCCTGAGAACTGAGTGACCAAATGTTAGTTGGTTTTTCTGACTTGTTCTGAAACCACATTAAACCACATACTGCTTTCAAGTAAAGCAGTGACGAGGTGGAAGCACATGCCGTCTTTTGCTGAGAGAGGAAAAAAGGGCATTGAGATGCAAATTCTCATGGTACAGTTACAGTTTTCTTTAGTCTAATCTCACAGCCCCCGGATTTTTGTACAACCATTAAACAGTCTGGAATTTATCTCCTCTATCAGTATAAAATCAAGCAAAGTCATTATGCACAGCTGTACTATAGAAGTGTCACAATGCAATTATTTTGTTGCACAGAACAGATGCATGCTGTTGGCACCTCAGAGCCAACAGGAGCTGCATGGAGATTTTATCAGCAGGGATTAGAGT
>NW_010273859.1:58288-77746 GCF_000690775.1 Eurypyga helias
ACATCACTTGGGGACACGAATGCACAATGTGACAGGCCCATCACTACCAATAATTCATCTCATTTACTATGGCAAGGCGGATACTTGGTTGTGTCTGAAAGCCAACAGGTCAGTGGCTTCATCTAGCAGCTCATGCTGTTCCCAGCAGTGCTACGTTCCTGCTAATAATTTAATCTTGTATTTGAAGTTCAGTTCCTAGCAGTTTACCTCCTCTTTCTCATTTTCTTTCACTTCTGCTTAAAAATATAATGGTCCATTTCAGCAAAATTAACTGCAATTTCATGGATCACTACAGCAGGAGTAAGTTTTATACATAATACTGTAATCCATCTATTTGTTCCCCAGAATGCAAATTGACTTGATGAGCAATTCTGTGTCCTATGTAAATAATCCTAGTTCTAATTGAGAGTGCTGGATTGTCAGCAAAGAAGCGCAAGGGAAAAGAAGATTGTTTCTCTGGCTTTGATTTTCTGATAATTGTTTCACAGTATTTCATTTAATTTAAAAGTCTTTCATATAGAAAATATAGGCAACAGTTTCCTTGATTTCTTTTTCAATTAAAAATCTGGTGGTCTGCTAGTGCTTTGTTCTTTCTATTCCTCAGTAGAAGTAGTTTACAAAATTTGGATTCTCAGATAATATGTCAGGTGACAATATCCAAAATACACAGTTCCTCTATCTAGTAGATACCAGTTATCACATGGGCGAGAATAGAACATGGCTCTTGTATTTCCATCAGTGTGTTGGTAATGTGCAAGAAGAAACACTCTACAATAAGATGAGTAATAGGAAGTTCATTTTCCATGCCCCCTCTTGCATTCAGATTCTCTGCAGGGATTTTCAACAGGTGAAATAATTTATATGAATTGGATAATTATCTTTGTAGTGTGGATATTTTCTACTATGAATTGTTTGGCATTTCCATTTCTTTTCACTATAGAGTTGTTAGTAATTACCAAGAACTTCTTTCAGGTAGACAGCTAAAAACAATGCCTAGAGTTGATACTGAAAAAAAAAAGATAATAGCCCTTATAGGCTGTTACAGGTTTCCTAAACTACAAAGTTTCTCAAACAGATTGATTAATTATGAGATAGGAAAAGTTACTTAAATGTCAATGGTAAAGATGTTTGAGTGGTAAACATTGAGTCTTTACTTTAAATGTAAAATTCCTTGGAGTACTGGCTTGAAGTCCATTAAGTTGGCATTACCTAACTTCTCCAAGAGTAACAGGCCCACATTATCAAAATTATTGGGTAGTAGTTTCAAACAAAAAGAGGGAAGTATTCATCCATACTATGCATTATTGCCACAGAGTGAAGTTGAGGACAAAAACATAAATAGACAAATTTACAGAAAATAAGCGGCTTTTAAATATAATTGTGCAGATAAAATCTCTGGCTCAACAAGTCCCTAGATTGTTGCAGGGAACAATTCCTGGAAGGAATGTCAAGAGAAGGCACACTTTGTTTCTTTTCTTCCTGCCTATTTTCTGTAAATAGGTCTTATTGGCACTCTCAGCTAGAGGACACTGGGCCAGGTATTTTTGGCGCCTTTTGCCTGTCCACTGTTTTAGTGCTCTTATGCGCATTATGGAATCTTTAGTATGATTCTTAGGCCAAATCACATTTGTTTCAAAACCAACTTGTTTCTACCAGTGGCATCTGTCAGAACTGCAGAATGAGCAAATCTGCAGGCTGAAACCGCTTCAGCACTTGCTTCCTAACTGACATACACACCTGAGGTGCCTAGTAACTTAAGTTGCCTGGGCTATCATCGCACTGAGCAGCCATGTTAATTATGCTATTCTCATATTAGTATTCATATAGCTAGCAATTTGTTATACACAGATTCTGTCTGTCTTCTCCAGTGCAATTCCCTTCATTAATCTAGGAAAGCATAGCTATGAGAAAGCAATATAAACCCCAATCAGTTATATTTTAGTATATATTATAAAACCAGGAAATATGATTCTTGCTTATTTTCAAGCCACTAATTTTCAGAAATTATGGAATCACAGAATGACTTAGGTTGAAGGGACCTTAAAGACCATCCAGTTCCAACCCCCCTGCCATGGGCAGGAACACCTTCCACTAGACCAGGTTGCTCAGAGCCTCATCCAGCCTGGCCTTGAACACTCCCAGGGATGGGGCATCCACAGCTCCTCTGGGCAACCTGTGCCAGTGCCTCACCACCCTCTCCAGGAAGAATTTCTTCCCGATACCAATCTAAACCTCCCCACTTTCAATTTAAACCCATTACCCCTTGTCCTGTCACTACAGGCCCTTGTAAAAGTCCCCCCCAGCTTCCTTGTAGCCCCTTCAGGTACTGCAAGGTGCTGTAAGGTCTCCTCGGAGCCTTCTCTTCTCCAGGCTGAACAAGCCCAACTCTCTCAGCCTGTCCCCATAGCATAGGGGCTCCAGCTCTCTGAGCATCTTTGTGGCCTCCTCTGGACTCTCTCCAACAGGTCCATGTCCTTCTTATGTTGGGGAGCTGGATGCAGTACTCCAGGTGGGGTCTCATGAGAGCAGAGTAGAGGAGGAGAATCCCCTCCCTCAACCTGCTGACCACACTGCTCTTGGTGCAATGAAAATGCTGCGTGGTTGCCAATTTATTTTCAATTTTTGGCATTTCAACTCATCTCTCTTTATATTCAAAAACATCTCCACTGATATGTATGCCTAAAGTCAGCAGTGATGTAACTTTTCCTAAGCTCTTATTTGTAAAGGTGTTGGTATTTTTAAGTTTGGGGTTTTTTTTCTGAAAATAACATGGAAAAGTCGGTTTTCCTTACTCTTTGCTTTCTCTGTGCAGCTGTAATTACTTGCTATCTTTCTTTGATCTATTAATTTAAATATCCTAAATATCAAAAATCCTAATTTCAGCTGATAGGCCTTCTCAAGTCATTCTTGATTCTTTCCAGTGTTATCCACATAATGAAAACTCCTCAGTGTCTCAAGGTTGAAGAAGGCCCATTGACAATGGTGCCTGACTTTCTCTGATCTATTATTGATAAAATAATTCAACTGTGTGAGGTGTTTACATACATATCTCTAGCTCTTTCCACCGTCATTCATCCAGTGGCATACCATGTCCATAATATCAGAAAGAGAAACTGCACTGTATGCTAGTTCACTGATCTCCCACATTAGCGAACTTGGTGAGCCCCAGGGATCATAACACGTTGCTTCTCTGACTTTTACTTTGGCCTCAATATTTTTTCATTAAGTTCTTCATGTGCCTCCTGAGTGACATAGGTAAAAAGTTATTGTGCACCTAGAGTCAGTGAGTGATGCCAGTCATTTCTTGTGATGCTTATTCTACTCTCCAAATCAGAAAACCCAATGAAGTTCTGCAAATCTAACAGCGCAAACATGATCTCATTCACTTAAAATTCCGGGGAAAGAAGCAGAGGCAGAAATAATTTCATCCTACAATTCTCACCTGCGTAAGACAGCCAACATTGGGATTCCATGGTAGCAAAATCAAAGAACAGGAAGATAGAAAAGATTGCTTTCTGCAATAACCCTTTGGTCCCAATCAACTGTCCTTAACCAAAAAATATAGCAACCATGACAGACCCAAGGAGAAAATACAGAGAATAGGCCTAGTCTCTCCTTTCAGTGAGACTACAGTTTGACACCAAACTAGAAGGAAAGTGGCTTGGTCCTACTCAATAATATATGCCATAATAATTAAGTGCTTTGTTATTTATACATTGAAAACACCATATTCAGTAGTTTCACAATGAATCTAGATCCAATGTCTACCAAAAACATAGAGAGCACTATCAAGTAAAAGAAGAAATGGATTATTTGACTTTCCAGTAAGCCTGTTTAAACATAGCCTAACACCTTCTACTGTTAAACCACAACTTCAGTTGATTTACAGTGCTACTGTAGCTAGCATTTTGATCACATCTATTACAAGATCCAAGTACAAATGTCAGATGGAGGAAAGTTGCATTACAGCAAAAGGACAGTATCTGCAACTAGGGAGAAGGGAAGGAAATGTCTCATGTCAATCCATTGCAATCCTACTGCCTACGGAATTGTTGAAGGGCTCTAAACAAGAGCGGAAAGGTGAAGGGATTAAAACAAGACCTTCCATTTTCCTGTGAATTGCTCTGCTAAACTGTAACAACAGTGTTTCTAGACTGATCAGCTTGGATCTGTCAGCTCTCACAGCTGGCATACCCAATAGGAGGTGCATTTAAGTGAGTGCAGTAATAGCATAAAAAGGGAATGCAGCTTCCAAATGATTTAAATGATGCTTGTGAATTGTCATTTCACAGCTTTATGAGATGTTCCTGTTCCCTCCCTTCCTCTTACTAGTTAGCATCAGGCTGGGTAGATTTCTGTGCAATTGCCAGCTGAGTCACCAGAGAAGGGTCCGCCTTCATCATGGATCAATTTGATTTCAAGCCCTGACAAACACCCAGCCTCAAGAAGGAAGACAATCTGTAATACACGTTATGAGCACAAAAGGTAAAAACATTAAGATTCGTAATAAATGTTTGTTTTCCACCCCAGCTCCCTCCCCACAGCCCCACTTCTGAGCATGCTTTTTCTGTCTGCTAGCTACCACAGTCCAGACTGAGGGAGATTTTTAATGCAAGGATAGGCATGAATTTCAAGAAAAAGATCAAAATGGTACCTTTTTAATTTTTTTTGAGAATAGAGCTAATTAACCTTTTTATCAAACTGCACACATCTTCAAGTGACTTAGATAGGAAATATATTGGTTTAATTAAGATTTCACAGGGAGAGACTGTTGCAAACACTTGGAGCTGAGAGAACGTGGGATCTTTATGAGGAGGGTGCTGTATGTTTTACAACTCTCTGCATCTCTCTGTTGTTTGCACTTCAGATGGAGTCCATTTTTATCTGTCTCCCTCCTGCTGAGAGAAACTGATTTTATCACGTGTTTCAATGAAGCTATTAAAAACTTCAGTCATGAGATTCCTCTTTTGCCTTTCTACGTTTCTCTCTCTCTGTCAGAGTTGCACTGTGACATCGGTTATGTGACACCATACATTTATTTGCTTTGTTTTACAAGTCGATCAGATAATCCTCCTGCAATCCAAACTTGCTTTAACAGAAAACTAAGTGCCCATGTTTTCCTCAGCTCGGTTTGATTTTCCAAAGTCTAGGATTTTGATGAGGTCTGTTCTCAGCATGCCATGCTTTCTTCTGTTTCCTTTGTTTATGTAAATGGTAAAAAGTTCAAGAGTGACAGCTTGAAGTTCTATACACATTTGGAAAGAATGTGAACGTCAGCGTACGCTTCTCCCTCACCTTTGGGAGCTCAAGAATACTTTGCAGGTGTAAAAAGAACATACCACAGCGACATGGCATTGCAATACAAGTATTTTGGAGGCACTAACACACAGGACTTCTGCCTTGACAAATCATATACTCTTCAGTGCCCAGATGTAGCTATTTATCTAGTACTCTAAGACATTAAAAGGCTAGGATGTGCTAGGGATAAAAATATGTCAATACGGTTGACTCATAACTAAAACAAGCTATTAGCCTAACAGATCTGCCTCTGACCAAAAAAAAAAAAAAAACCCACCGCAAACCCAAACTGAAATATAAAATTTGGTAGATGTTAGCATTCAAATAATATTCAAATTGAGCCATCGAGACTATAAAGGCCTGAAGCCTGGATATAGCCATGCATTAATTTCCTGTCTTTTGCTTTTGTTTGTCAGTTGATGTCAGACAAATCATGTCATATAAAAGAAGCTGAACACTGTTTAGGTCTTAGTGTTAGCAGACAAGACATCAACATTTGATTCTTGCATTCTGTGCCTCTGTTCTTGAGCCAATTTCATGTGATTAGTGCTACAATGCTGCATATATAACTGGTTTTTGGGTTGCTGGCAGGATTGAAGGCTCTAAAGCAAAACAAAAAATATTTTTGGCTGAATACTTCAGAGTATTTTATCTTAGCCCAAATGGAAAGTTGTGTTTTGCCCAATTTTGTTTTGTTTAAAGTGGTTTTAGCTTTTTATTCAAATCAAAGTAAATTTTGAGATAACGAGCTGTTGTAAACTGAAAATCAGAACATTTCATATTGGAAGTACTTAAACCATTTCAAATGGCAAAAGAGTCATTTGAAAGAAAATCACAGAACAGGTTAAGTCACAAAACAGGCTAACTTTTTGGACAAAAGATACTGAATGCTTTTTTTTTCTGGTATTAGATATTTCAATATTATCAATAATTTTTTGCCTATTTGTAACACCTGTGCTCATTTGAGGGACACAGATAGAACCTGAGCAATCTGGCTGCTTGTTCTTCAAAGTCAACAATAATTAGGAATTAAAACATGGGGTTTTTCTGCTGCTTTTGAGCAGCAGGCTGGAAAAAGCATAGACCATTTGGCCAGGCTCTGAACCGTACTCAAGAAAATGGAATCCCATCCAGATCCTCAAACTGGTACAAAGACAAGTGGCTTTAAGAAATCAGGGCATGTAGATCTCACTGGCTCAAGAACTCGGTAATTTATGAATCTATTTCAGCTGTAGCAAATGGTCCTTTCCTGGCTTACAGCCTACCACACAGAACTCAGATGATGTTTTCAGGCTATGATTTTAAGTGGACTTGGAGTGATGGCTGCAGGGAGAAATTTCACTCAGTGTCAAGCCCTCGATGTCTCCCTCTGACGGGCCTGGTGCGAAGGGCTGCAGGCACAGCACCAGAGAGCCCACCGGCCGGGGCAAGGGCTGCCTCTCCTAAGGGGGCTCTCTGCCCTCCAGCAGCAAGCAGTTTTCCAATCAACCTCGTCAGTTCTCCCACAGGGCCCCCCCGCAGCAGCCGGGTGGAGGGAAAGACTAGAGCTCTGAGGGCAGGGAAGAAGAGGTGGGAGGAAAACAGCCTTTTGGGAGGCCAAACCCCAGCAGGGACAGGATGAACATGACGCAGGGGTTACTCTTGCCCCAGTGTAATTAATGCCTGAGGTTAATTACCAATAGGGTTGACGTAGGTGAGGACAGGCAGGTGGGCTCATACCACCAGCCCTCCCCCCCTCACCCCTACCCCCGGAAGCCCGAACAGCAGTGACTGTGGAGTAACCTTTTCCCTGGGGAAGTCAAACTGCCGCCAATCACCCGCAAGCACCCACCTCCTTTCCCTCCTAATCCCATCCAGCCCTCCCTACCTCTATAGGGTCCTCGCATTCAGCGGGGCTGTCCATCATCTCCTCAAGCCCCACCTCTCCTTGGCTGCCAAGCATTCCTCATCCCGGACGAGCCGCTGTCAATCACCTTCCTAAGCCCACCACTTCCTTCTATTGCCCAGTCAGCTTTCCCGCCAGCCCCTGCTGTGGGGGGCGGGAAACCTGTGCCATTTTCCATAGGGGTGGCGGGAAGAGGAACAGGCAGGGGAGGGGTGCGTAACCCAGCAGTGTCCTGTCAGCCTGTACTCGCCTGAGGAGTGAGCCTTAATTATAGCTTGGTCTTTACGGCACTGATGCCGTCCGTAAATATTTTGCTGTCTGAAGGATCCGTAGCACAGGTGTTGGCCAGAGAAATTGCCGCCACTTTGGGTAGCTCACAGTCACCCAGCCCAGGCCACAGGCCTGGTGATGCACCCCTGCTAGTGACTAAACTGAGGCAGCAGCTAAATAGGCAAACGTGCCTTTTCTGTGTTCTCGTAAGAATCAGGTTTTCATACCTCTTCTCTCACAGCTTGAAGACAGCCCCCTGGTTCACACTAATCTCAGGGTCTGATGAAATCCTGAACTCTCTGCATATCAACTCCTTGGCCTGTGCCTACACAGGCACAGGATGGTCTTTGGGTTTGCTTACAGAGCTACAATCCCATCTTCGCGTGTGGGTGCACTGTGCGTATGCACCCACGGTCAGAAGGGGTATGTGGCAGGAGGGGTGCTCCACAGGCTCAAATGCTGATAGCTTATGACCACCACTGTCACCCCATATTAGAGAAAAGGGCACATTTTAGGAGAACTATGGGGGCTTGCTCGTGGAAATCACTATTTGCGTCCAAAGGCACCAGTGCTTTCCAGGCAGATGCATTAAGCAGGTTGTGAGGTGCCCCAGCGCATGACACACACCTGGAGCAGCAAGCAGCTGTAGCATTCAGAGAAACTGCTCTAGAGCAGCTGTAACCCTCGCAGTAAGAGAATAAAACCACACTAAGCTGAGTCCCACACCCGGGTAGGTAAGCTACCGCGCCTGTGAGTTCCTGCGTGGTCTGCGGTTTGCACCCTGCCAGTTTGATTGGCTGCGCTTCAGCGAGGGAGAGGCGAGGATGCCATGGCAAAGGCTGAGCATCCCGCATGGCTCCGCAGACTTCGGCCCTTGCTAAGCACTTGCGCTGAAGACAGGAGGCGAGTTGGTTATCTTGTTATGAGACTCGTGCCATTCCCCGCTGCTTTGCCTCAGCACAGATCCTGAAGCAGCAGAGTGCAACCACCTGCCTCCAAGGTACGGATCTGCTCAGCTGCTTGCTTCTTTCACTGTGAAGTTTTAAGGGTTGATGTGTTGGCTAAATTAGCGTCGCATTTTCTGCAGAGTTAAACAAGTAAGGTCCTAGCTGCAAGGCTCAAGATTTAGTGTGTTTTCATTTCCACAGCAGGTGCATCAAATTTTTCTCCTTGCCAATGGGGGATGAGGACCGTGCTCAGGAGGAGGGTGTTTATTGGAACAGAGCAAAAGAAATAATGAAGGGGGAATTTTCTTTTTTTGTTGTTGTTTTTTCCAGTTGGAAGCACAAAGCAAAGAGATATCCAGATTTCCCAGAAACTCTAAGGTTACTTTGACAGAGATCAGACTGTTGTGTCTCAGACACCCAGTGTGATCATACCGACTCGGGTGAGATACCTAGAAAGGAAAATCCTTCTGGTAACTGTAGATCTGGCATCATTGACCCTCCTTTTGGTGTCTCCTGTGGAATGTGGTGGGCTCTCAGGGGGCCAGGCATGAATGTAATTTCTCCTCAATTGCTTTTTAATGTTCTTGTAAAGCTTTTTTACGCATTGAAAGCGTAATATGCAGTATTACAAGACGTTTCTTGAGAATGGAATGCTAGAGCTGTATGGTAAGGTCTGTGTGTGTTTCACGTGTGTGTGTTTGCACAGAGAATGTTCATAAAGCTTGACTTGTCTTGCAGTTAACCTGTGAGCCGAAGGGCGTCAGTCTCCAAGGCAGGATTTAGTAGAACGGTTCAGAAGAAAAAACAATAATCTAAACTCTCTTCAGCAGCAGTAGGAGAAGCTGACACATTGGTACTTGTCTGGAGAAGGAAAGCTTTATAATTACTGAGTTTTCAGTAAACAGGCATGGCAGGAGGAGCTAGGTTTGGGGATGAGAAAGAGTTGTCCACCAGTTATGTTTTGGCAGGGAAGATTGTAGCTAATTCAGCTAGCAATGCTGGTCATCCACTTAGAAGTGAAAGGAGAGAGACGCCCATGCTTTAGTCATTGCTCCCAGGTCTTTGAATATGACATAAGCCCTGGCTATGATGTGATGGTGAAATGAGCTGGGGAAAAAATAGGGAAAAAACATGTTCCCTTAGTAATGACTTGGTGTAAAAAATAATGTTGGTGTTCCAGTGAAGGAATTCCCCTTACTTTCATATCTAGTGACATTTACTTTTGTTTCTTTCTTGAATCCAAACTTAATAATCCCACAGATAAGAGATTAAAAGTAAAATAGCACTGTGTGTCATTCCCAGTTTTCTCAAGAAAGCAGAATAACCTGGAGATGGGCAATGCCAAACGTACACATCTAAGCTTAGCTTAGTTTTGCTGTCTGGATTTTGAAGTTGTTCTCACCTCTATTACTGCCTTCCCCACAAGTCTCCTAAAATTGTTAAAACTGAGGGATCTACCTGGTCAAAACAAAAACTGGTTCTTCACAAGATACAGTTTTGTGCAACTCACAGAGAACCAGGGCTCTGCTTCTTAAGTTAGCTGTCTGTTCTGATCTCTTATACTTTCTTACATTACTTTGCAGGAGGTATAGCATGTCTGCAAGCTTGTCTGGTTTTTATAAGTTATAGCCATTGCTCTAATAAAGACATCACTTTTCCAATGGTGTCTTCCTTTACCCAATCCCATGGAATTTCTTCCCACCCTCCACCTACCTTCTACTCTTGCAACCAATATACATGCCAGTGCCCTCCCTTTTTGCTGATTCAAGGGCAACAGCAGTGAGGATGTAACGCCCTCTGTACAACATTGTGCTTTGCCCTCCCCGTCAATTTGCAGCTTGACAGCAACTCTCCATGGCCACAAGCAATATCTGAAAGTTTGGCAGGCAAGAGATTGCTATTAAGCCACAGGTCTGGAACTACTGCTGTAGGCAGTCTCTTTCGGTTTATTTTTACTGCCTGACATAATGAAAATGATCTTCATTCCCTTCACTGTGTTTCTTCCCTTAACAGCATTTTCACTTGAAATTCTCCTCTTAGAGGAGCTGTAATATATATACCATAAAATACACTTGCTGGCAAGTTCAGTCTCTGGTATTAGTCAGAAGGGTCTACCCACCATGGCTGAGAAAATGCCCTGTTTTACCAGTAATGAAGTATTGCTATCAACACTTGATATGCTTCTGTCTTTTGGTTTCTTTAGTTTTTAAAGTATAATAAGGCACCATCTTCCTCTGTCTCTCTCCCTTCCCTACGGAGTCTGGTTTATGGTTTGAGAGGAATGTTGCTATTCTGTCTTCTTTCACTTCCTCAAATCGCTATACACAATATAATGATTGTCACACACTTGGTCTGAAGCTCAGGGCTGGCTGCAAGCCATATTCCAGTCAGTGCAAATGGTATCCATAAATCCCCTCATATTTTTCAAAAATCTTTATTTTGCAGCTACCTTGAAGGAGACTTCTTAGTCTTTTCAGCTTAGTTTTCCACCATTCTGTATATGTTTGGGTGACACCAAGGAAATATATTACTATTGGGTTATATGGCAGTAACTTTGCCTTAATGTCTATGAGCATTTTTGCCTATTGATGGGCATTTTGCCCATTTGCCCTTAGGACAGGTGCGTATCAATGCTCCCACCTTATAACTATCATCAGGTCTACATACATGAATGTAAAGACATTGAGATGACAAGCACTAAAACCATACTAGCTTAACTGACTTGATAATCTGCAAAGATGAACTGGCCTCCTGAGAATGCATTTTTACGGCTTTTGGTACCCCATTCCATTTAAACATCTCTATGTATGGCTGCACTGTACTTTTTAGATGTGTCCTACAGTACAGAGAGATGAAGTAACTCGCCCAAGGATGCACAGCAAAATTTAGCTGAGCTGGGCTTAGAAACTAGGTTCTTGATCTTCTTCCTTCATCACTAGACAAGGCTGCCTTGTTTCTGCATTTTATAGTGACAGTTTAATTTTAAATGAGTTCAAATAAGCACTTTTTTAAAGGAGGGAAGAAAGAGAGAGAGACTTGCACAAACATGAGTAGAATTGGTAGTGATACTAGTTAGGCTAACAAGAGTATATACTATAGTCTTCATGCATCAGGGTACAAACTGATTCCCAGGATACAGGGGGTTGATGCTCTACTCATATGTTTCTGATATATGGTTACTACTGTCCCATGGATGTCGGACTTAGCCAACTGAGTAAGAAGAAGGGCATCTTTCTTTTCTTTTGGCTGTAGCCCAGAACACTGTCTCTGAAGCATAGTTGCTGTAAATACTGTTTCTGGAAGGATTTCAAATGGATGAGAGTAAAAAAAAAAGTGATCTTGGAAGGGCCCGAGTTCTTCCTGTAGCCTTAATTTTTTTTAATTGTTCTGCTGATTAGAGAACTGTGCTAAAGTACCATTTAAATAACACCTAAGCAGGGGAGACTAACCTTTGAGGAATAAGCTTGCTAAGAATGGACACATTATCCTGGCACTGAGATCACAGGTCAGTACTGCAAATGATTATGAGATGAAAGAAAATGACTGGAATGCCTAAATGAACAGTATGCGCCAATACACGATGAAACTTTTTTTTCCTCTCTTGGAGCTCCAAGATGTATCTTTCCTCCCTCCTCCCTACTCTGTAACCTTTTTTACATATGGCTTTATCTTTTCAGAACGGTGTACAGTACTTATTACATGCCTTTTTTTTTCCCCTGAGGCACTGTATGCCTTGCGTTCTCTAGACTTTCCTTTCTAGTTCTCCAATTGTTTTTTAATATCTTATGATGACAAATCCATCAGTAACCCTTAGAGTTTAAACTTTAACCCTCAGAGCTCTGTCATTCCCTTTTTTATTTAAAAAACCCCTAGCTAATAAATAACATCTTGTTTCCAGGTCATAGCCACTCCAAGCTACAGCTTGGCACAGGAGAAACGCTCCATAACCCTGCAGTCTAACCAGGGATTAGCTTGGGACATGGACAAAATTCTAAAACTCTCTCTGTGCACGAATGTGCCCTGGTAATTGTTTTTCATGCAGAAGTGTATAGGATATGAAGACAAGATACTGGAGGCATTCTGTCTGACTGTTCATGGGATTTACTGTACTAGACCCGACTATCAGTCTGTCTCCAGTGCGCTACCCAAATAGTGGTCAAAACATGATGATCATGAGAAAGGTGACCACACCCTCTGCCAACCGTGTATGCAGAGCTCTACGCAGGGATGGAGCAAACACTTTGTAATGGTGTGATTAGATTATGGTTTCAAGTTGTATTATCAAGTTTCAAACTGTATTATCTGACAGACAGAAATAATGCTGTCGTTGAACTATTTTGTGCTGGGATTCTCCTTTCTTGGTAATCCCAATAGTGTTACAGATCTCTGAGTTTAAATCCATCAAACCAAACAAAAATTCTCCTGATTTATTCTGCTGTCAAAGAGAACTCAATCTCGTCTGGAAATACTTTGCTATCTTGAACAGAAGGTGAATCTTAATGCACTGAAGTCATCAAGTACTTTGACATTCTTATTAGAAGGGGATGAATAGACATACGATATTACATTGCTGAAAATTATATAGACATTGTCATAATCATGTCACCACCTTCAGCAGGGGCCGTGTACAGTAGCTGCATCCTTTGCCTACTGATTTGATATAGCGTATATTGCTATCTCCTGTATCCCAAGTAATTATACCTGTACTACATGCCTAGATAGTTCAATGCCATCTTCTCCTTTTGCTGTAATGAGCCCATTCAATAATCAAAGCCTCTGAATGTTTGTGTTGTCAGATCAGCTTTAAATGGTGTTCAAGAAAATATTTTTCCTTCTCACAACATCACAATAAAGCAGTTCTCACTGGGGCTGATACCACTGCTCACAGTTAGAGTTTCATCATTCCGAGCAGCAGCTGCTTCCCTCTGTTTCCAACAGAAGTGGATCCAGGTGTCCCTGTTGAAAGATGGTGGAGGTTCTGCTGTCTACCAAGAATCACGGTGTGAAGTCATGAACATTTTGAAAAGGCCATTCTAGTTGTGGGCAGCTCAGGTATCCCGAAAGCTCTACTTGTAGCATCGTCTGAAGAAGTAAATTAAACACCGGAGTTTTTTTGAAGGGAAGGTTTTTTTTAAGAAGTATGATAGAGGTAAAATATTGGAAAAATCTTTGTATGTTGTCAGTGCAAGGTTTTTGTGGTGTCCAAGTAGAATGAAATTCTGCACTAATCCATTATCAAGGCTATAGAAACAAAGAAAAGATCAAGTGTCTTAAAGAACCCATTTTTAAGAAGAATTTTAATTAATTAATTAAAAGGTTTACTTTAATTTCCAGCTTCTCAGGAAATTCATTACATGCCCTTACAGTCAGTGCTATAATTCTTAACGTACGCTGTGCTTTTCATACATAACACTACCACCAAATCCTTGTTTTAAATGCAAAACTCAGATCAGCTGTAAGTACACAGACATGATAAATACCTCCATAGCATATACTAATTAATTTCATTTTCGTTTTTTTAACTGCTTTTCAACACTGTTCTGATTTGCTCCCCTTGACTGTTGAGGTCACCATGGGAAGCAGGGTTGAAGAAACCACAAGATGATGTCTGTAGAAATTTAATCATTCATTAATAACTGCAACTGCAGAATGGGTTTAGAAATATTTTCTTGAATCTCCAGGGTTTCTGAGGGTCAGCTCTTTAGGCATCCTGAGCTTTATTATTAACTAGTTCTTTTACAGAAAGGCTTCAACTTACTTTTAGACACTGTTGACACCAGATGCTCTGCACTGACAGAGGTTGTGTCTTCACTGCTGAAAACAAGCAGTGCTTTAATATTCAAGTGGTTTACTCCAGGTATATTCCTCAGTGTGGAATCTCAGGGAAGAGGAAGCACAGGTGATTCTGATGTCAGTGTAGCTAGCTGTGGTCAGTACAATGCACCTGCCTGGAAGGTACTTCAAACAGCTACATCAAGATAATAATTCTGTTGGGAATTTACTATTCAGTAGCTGTCTTGATTTAAAAACAAACAAACAAAAAATCCCACTCAACTCCACCAGTTCCTGACGTGCAAGCAGTGTCATAGCAGAAGAAAACTCAAGACTCAGCAACCTCTCAGTCTAAAGAGAAAGGTGGGAAGTAGAAGAGAGGAAAGATGAAGGGTTGGTTGAATGAGGAGCTCTTCCAGTGTTGTTGTACCAGGGCAGTTGTTTCAGAACAGGTTTTGGGTAGCCATTGGTACTCCTGAACAAGAGTTGTTTTTTCTGTCTTGATTTTTATCTCCTTGGTAGTGCCTCAAAGCTCCCCACCTCTGCTTTTACCTGTATTATTACTGTCTCGCTGTAGTAAATCATCAGGGGTACCACTCTGAGCTGAAGGATTCCCCTCCTCTGCACAGCCACCTAAAGAGCTTTTGCCGTTCTTTCCATACCCTGACTTACCGAGACGCTGGGAATGGTAGCACACTTGTAGCTGCTGCTTTGAGTCTTCTAAGCACTTTGTGATTTCATCTGGCAATTTAGGGGAGATTTCTAAGGAGGCCCTCCGCGCTTCAGGAGATGGTGTTAGTGACTCAGAGGGAAACAAGCCCTTTCCTCTGAGCCAATGCTGAATGGTATGCCCTAGCACATTTCTTGCACATGAGACCTGCAACTATAGATTGATTGCCTGTGGTCATCAATTATCCCTCAGCTAATTGCCTAAGTCTAAAGGTGATTGCCCTGATAGCCCAAGCAGATTTCAGTTTGCCTTCTGCACATCTGACATTTGGATTTTAATTGGGCAATAGTTCCTTCTGTTCCTAACCTGCTGTGCATGGCTGAAAAGCACGGGAGGATGGATTTCATTGTTAGGTGAAGGGTTAGATACAGAGTCAGGAAAAGCAACAGCTAAACTGGAGGTACCCTCCAGGGTAAAGCTGGGGTCAAAGGACACAGGGATCATATTTTAACATTCAGGCTTACCAGCTCTGCTAACCCATACCTGAGAAGTGTTATTCTCAGTGAGGCTCTGGCAAAAAAAAAAAGGGCTCATAATAGGGTTTCTTAATTAAAGTGCTGGGTAGTTTTAGCAGGAGAAGCCAAAGCAGCATCTGTAATCCCTTCAAACACACCAGGGAGGAACTGTGTGGTCCCTGCCCAGCACTGCTGCATCCCCCCTCTGATGAAGCCTATCAGGATACCAGAAATACAAAGTAAGTCTGAATTTAATTCATGATTTGTAAAATGCATCTGGGAATCTCTTGGGGTGAACAGTGGATATCTTCTTAATGAATTACTGCTATTTTGAACAGTTTCTGTTTGGTAAGTTTAGTTTTATTTTGTTGTTTGAAATGGGTTTTTTAGCTTTTGAGCAGGATGTTCTTATGAAATGTTATTCTCCTGTTCAGTCTAAACAATCCTAGGATGACATTTTCTAAGGGGGTGGTTTTGAATGCATTAAATTCTGCTATGGAATCTCAGATGCCTAATTGACTTTGGAAGGGCTGTGAGCACCACTCTACCTCTTCCCTTGACGAGCTGCAGATATGAGCAAAGTCCAACCACTTTCAGGCAGAGCAACCAAGAGAACAGTATCCCAAAATTCAGAGAATGCTTTGGGGATATTTGGGGATTAGCTTCTTTTACAGACGATCACTTTAACGAAAGTAACTACTTATGTGAGGCTAAACTAGCAAGCGAGGCTCTTTTTCAAGACTAAAGAGACATCCTACTGTAATTAAATATAGTGAGATATGCAATAGTAATGAATCTGAACGTTGCAGCTCCTTAAATCTGATAGCAAGTAAAGTCAATAATGAGTAGAAGAAACTGATAGAGGACAGAATAGAAAATAGAAGTGCAGTGAGCACAGGGTTTTGTTTTTTTCATATGGAGGCAGAATTGCAGTGTTGAAAATGTTTTCAGACGTAGGAAATCTTATCAAAATTCACTCCATTCATTGAAGAAGTAATCACACTAATTCCTGTTTTGTGGGGTTAAATCTTGTAGCACTGCACAGGCCTTGTCTAAATCTTGTGACAAGTAATTCTTGCCGTTGGCAGGTTTCTCACTGCAGAGCCCTTACCACATTCACGATCCACCTTGAAGGGTGACAGCTGCACAGTTTCTACAGTTTGCAGCTCTCAAAACTTTCTTCTGCAGACTTTAAGGTATGTAGAAGAGGAGCACCTTCTTGAAGGCTGTATGCGGTACATGATGTTTGGCAGTGTTTAGCCTGGTAAATTATTTTTTTTACAGGGTCTAGCCAAGTAATTTTTTTTTTTCCATTCTGGAATTTTCTCCATCTTTGCTCTTTTGCCTTTTTTTCTGAATCTTATTTACAAATAACCATTTTTTAAAGTTACATAATGAAGGCGTTAGGCAGGAAATAATGGTTGTAATGCTGGCCTCGTTTGAATGTGTTTTGATAATATGCAGCTGTATAATTGGAGTCTATGACTGAAGTCAGTATCATATTATGAATGCATATTGAAAGGAAATCTCAAATCATTTAATGTAGATCTTCTATCTAAATGATTTTCCATATGTCTTTGATCTCAAACTTATATCATTGCCTGAATAAGACTGGTGTTCCAGTCATCACTGTAGAAAAATCAGGATACATTCTCCTTATATAATTTCATAGTTAACCCTGCTGTGAGCAGGGGCTTGACCTGAATGATATCCACAGATACCTTTTAATCTAATTATTGTATGATTCTGTAAACAGCTCTGCCCCCTTGTTTTTTGTTAAGTTGCACCATATGGAAGAATACCATTTGCTCGAAGTAACATGCCTTAGGAATAGGAAAGACAGTGAAAGGGTAAGGAAAAGAGAAATGACATAGAAACACAGTAACCAATCCAACAGACTGTCAATAGAACTTCAATTCCCTGATTTTTTTAATTTTTTTTTTACTTTCAACTCTTTTTCATGAGGTGATCCTTAGATGACAACTCTGCCGTCAGCACAGTGTATTCTGGAGCATAACTGTAGGAACAACTATGCCTGATGTTTTATTGGGTTGTGAAAGAAACAGCATGTTGTTCTCCCCTCATAAAGGACAATGTAATGTTGAAAGCAACAGCTGGCTGCTTTAAATATGTGCACACCCATTTCTCAGCCTGAGAACAAAGTCGAGCTGTAATGACTGTGCTCTCACGGTTAAGTGAGCTGGTGGGACCAAAGCCAATACTTGGGGGATCTGTAAACTGGTTTGTAGCTCTTGTAGATTATGTGGTGCCTCTGCCCTGATTATCTATGCTACAGTATCCTCAGCACATCCAGAGTTCCCACTGCTACTCAAGACCCTCACGGGTTATAGAGAGTCCCTTTGTGTGGATTCTCCCCTCATTTCATTACCAGTTCCAACGGCTGCTAGACCTCTGTGTACCTGAACAAGTGTGCCTTTGAGTGGACACACTGATAAAAAACGGGATTTCCATCTCGTGCCTTTTTATCTCCGGTACAAAGCCAATAAAAGCACAATGGGTAAGTTGGAATTACAATAATATGCCTGCAGTTACCATCCAAAGAAATGTAAGAATATATTTTCTCTAAACTTTTTGAGCCAGAATTGCACTCATTTCTTTATTTAATTGGACAGAATTTGTGTAGCCTAGGCCCAATATTTAGTCTTTCGGATAATGAAGCACATGAGACTTAATATGAGACTTAATATGAATACAAATGTCAAAAATGTGCACTTTTGTTTCCATTTAGGCTATTTTACTTGGAGATTTAAGTACCGCCATTCAGTGGTTTGTATGCAAACTGTGGAACTGAGTAAAAATGACTGAAACCGAGAGAGACAATGTCCATCCTGTATTCACTCCCCAAGGTTAATTGAGTGTGGTATCAATAACTTACAGAATAGAAGCCGGGGGCAGAATCTGCAGAGCTTTATGCAGTAAGAAAATCTTAATTTAAAGGACACAATAATTTGGACATACCAAAAAAATAAAAATAATAGCACATATCTTGGCAGTGCCTTTTCCCTATGCGACATGCTGCGAGTATTTGCATCCAGAGCAATAGACATTGTTAACTCCGTGCAAAATCAAACCTGACTGGTTTTAGCTTGAGGTGAGATACCAGAGCTCTGCTTGCCCCACCCAAGTGATATTTCATCTTCTCAAGGGTTAGTTATGTAGCCCACTGGTTCTATATTCATGGTGAGATCTTCCATCTTCAGTTCAAAGCACCGAGTCCTTGTGACATAGCGTCAAGTGTCGCATGAAGTATCTTTTACATTTGCCTCTTTGCCCTCAGAAAGTATTTCCTATATGGCATTCCACCAGGATCTTTGTCTCCATGCTGATAGATACTTTTTTCTTAAATGGGAGCTAAGTCAGTGTCTTTGTCCAGAATTTCAAACCCAAGGGCTTGAACTGCGGCTCCTAAGCCTCAGAGGTGAGCATGTACTTTAAAAAGGCTTAATGCTTGAAGTTGTTAAATATGCGTGGATCAAAGACTTCAGGGTGAGCTGTGAGAAGTGAGACTCTCTGCAAACTTGTGCTTTAAACTGGAAGTGTGACCAGGAGCATAAGGTTAGGCCAGATCATACTTTGAGATGTATTCTTTCCATGGAATTCTTTAAGTAGGTGGTTCACTGCTGCTGATCTTTAACATTTAACTTCCAGCTTCAGCTGACACCTGCTCATGGGTTCTCCTTGTCACCCACACTCACCCAACACACGTACCTATCCTCCAAGTGCACACAGACCAGCTCACGCACAGTCGCTGGGGTTTGTGTTTGCCAGAGAAAACACAGCGCACATGTCACCTGAAGTATGCCCACGGGACCACTGTTCCTCCATTCAGGCACACTGCCAATGGACATCTTCCATTTCCAATCAGATCCCCAGGTATACACATGTTCCGACACACTTTTGTTCAGCTGTGTTCAGGCTTGCATGCGGAATGCCCGCTCCTGTGTTGCGGTAGAAAAGGCACTTGACGTGATGCTGCGTTCACCCAGTCATGCATGTAATCCCACATTCCCACACGCGTGCGGACTCTGCTGTTTTCTACATGTGTATTGTAACAAAAATTTAAATATCTCTTCCCCCCCC
>NW_010273859.1:77763-110631 GCF_000690775.1 Eurypyga helias
AGCACATCAAGATTAGAAATAAATGTAGCAGAATGACTTCAGTCAACCTGAAATGTCGAATGACTCATTCACACCCTTTGCGCAGTGTTCCCTTTTTGCCACATGCAATCTACTGAATAGTCTGAAGGCTGTGCGGTTCCCTGCTGCAGAGCAGCCATCGATCATTTCCTCGCTGAGGGAGTGGGACCGTGGTTATTTTTGCAGGGCATACAGGGGTTACGCAGTGAGGTTCCAGTTAGCTTCGTTGCCACGAAGGGGCCCGCGCTGTAGGAGCGGGAAATGTAGGATGTCAGGCCTGATCTCCCTATAAGGAACTTTATCTGCTTAATTAAGTCTTAGTCTGTGCGTTGGTTACTGAACTAATATTCCTACATCAGGGTATGACCTGGGTATTTTTGTTGCAGAGGATGAGAACCTATTCCAATTTGATATAACTCTGTTTTGGATTAAGATAAACAAGAACGAGTTGTTCCTACTTCAGAGTAAAAATGTCTACATGTTAAATCATTCAGGAATTGCTGCTGCACTTTAATTTCAAAGGTACCGTAATCCAAGTGAACTGAAAAATGCATAGACAAACATGAAATATGTTCCACACTTCTGCTTAAAATGGTACGATTGCTGTGCAGAGACGAACCCCAGGAATGGTAACAATTATAATGAGAAGAAAAGTTGGATTGTCTGTTGGAGTTTCAATTTTAAATGTATGAATTACAGTAATTTATTGCTTTTAAAACCCTTTCAGAAGCATTCCCAAATGCAGATGCGCATGGGCTGACTTTAATTTTTAGAAAGGCCGTTTTGTAGCACTTAGACCTTGTAAAAGGGATTCTGTGTTTAAATGGAAGTTGAGTTGTGAAGATCACAGCACAGGGGCTCAGAAGGTAAATATGCAAGTGGTGACACTAAGCAATGAAGGTACCACAGAGGTGCTCATTGTACCACATGGCAGGTACCACTAGTAGCATTTCAATTTCTCTGTCCTTACCTAAATGCAAAGCTTTGTATATAAAGTGCATCTGATTGTCTTCTTAGAGAAAAGGTGGCTGTGGGCTGAAATCATGTATAACATATTCAGGAGGGCTCTGAGAACCTAATTATCAGACTTCCTATGTTTATGTTTAGATTCTCATCGCTGAATGTTATGTTGAACTAGACTTTTATATTTCATGCTTTCATAAAAGCACAAGAAGAGAGGAAAAAATATATAAGGAAAAGAGGTGAGGCAAACTTTTCAGTAAAAAAACACAACTTGTGCAGTCGACTGTACAAAAATAGATTTACGGTTAAAAGGACAAAGAAATGTTACCTTTTCATACTGAGCTAACTGTAGTTCTACTTCTGTGTGAAATCATATCTGTTGGCACACATCGTAATTTTAGTACTGGAGTTTCAGATTTTGCACAATTATCTGTGCTGCCAGGATTCATCTTACATTAAAAAAATTCCACGGAAAATAGCAGTTTCATCACTGCTCTTGCTTTTCTTCCCATTTTACACAAGATTTTATCAGCTGAAACATGCAGTAGCTGATCTGAAATATGATCTTATGTACCCAGCAGTATATACGAGCAGATTTTCATACCATTTTGTTCACATATCCCACTCAAATGCATTGCTATGCAGTAGAGTCTAATATAAGAATAAAAGCTATTTTTACCAGATTGGATTAATGGCTTAATGCAATGCATTCTCTGGGCTGTGATATGCCCAGAAATAAAGAAATGATAGCCTCCTGTTGCATCCTTTGCCTTGTATATATAGGAAGAGGAGTTTCTTAACTGCTGTGGAAATGAAACAAAGACATAAGGTGAACTTCCTCCTACTTTAGCACAAATATTTACAGATTTTTGTTCTACATTTCCATTTCGCATTGCAAAAGGCCTGACCATGCATAGACACAGGGAATTTACCATTCACTGGCACATCAGTGTGTACTCATACACAGACCTGTGTGAGCACGAGGATTGCTCAGCTCTTTGTACAGTACAAGAGCTCAGATTTACAGACCAGCCGTGTTGGATACCGTATGTTTTTTTGGAAATCTCTCTCTGATGGTCAAAGCTGGAAATAATGAATCTTGAATATTCTTTCCCTCATTTAGATAGCCAAATAACAAGGTAAGCACCTGGGAGTATCTGGACCTAATCATAGGTGGGTTTTATTGTCTGTAGTTGGTTGGTTTTAATCAAGTCTCGTAGTACCAGGTTATTGATTCTGTTTTGACCCTTTGCTCTAGAAGTGAGTTTTGGAAAGTCCTTCCTGCTAGGAGACATGTCTGAAATATGACATCACTCCTCATTCCAGTCTCTTGTATGATCAATTTGAGAAGTATAATTCTCCATCCAACTTGCTGCTAGCAGAATAATTTCCTGGAGCTGTTTACAGCTGATGTGTTTCGTAGAATCATGGAACGGTTTGGGTTGGAAGGGACCATAAAGGCCATCCAGTTCCAACCCCCCTGCCATGGGCAGGGACACCCTCCATTAGACCAGGTTGCTCAAAGCCTCATCCAGCCTGGCCTTGAAGACATCTAGGTATGGGTCATCCACATCTTCTCTGGACAATGTTCCAGTGCTTCACCATCCTCTCTGTGAAGAACTTCTTCCTGATATCCAACCTAAACCTCCCCACTTTCAATTTAAACCCGTTACCCCTTGTCCTGTCACTACAGGCCCTTGTAAAAAGTCCCCTCCCACCTTCCTTGTAGGCCCCCTTACAGTTTCAGAGAGGCTTTGAAGGTACTTGTAATTATACCAAAGACCAGTTTTAGCATAAGTAGTCCCAGGTTTTCATGGAGCCCAGACATGGTCTGACAGTCTCTTGATCCCTCTCGACTACAGTTTTTACTAAGAGTTCCAGAGGATGAAGACTGTAGAGGGCTACACCTGCGTGAAAGCAGATGTACATACATGTGTATAGATTCCAGAACAAATTCAGAGGTGTGCATTCTTGCACCTGTTCCGATCTATATCCATTTATTCTCCAGTGAACTTCCCATATCAGTGCAAATATGCTAAATGCACATGGTATGCTGATATAGTGGTCTGTTGCGACCCTAAATTCTGTAACTCCACGAAGTGCAAGCTCCACCTGTACGCAGAGCAGATCTTCTGCATACATACGCACATGCACAGTGGGAACAGGATTGTTATTCTGATAACCACACGCTTGCAGTACAGCACCTATCAGCCAGTGCTGAAGCTTACCAAGAAAAGATGAGAAAAATTGAGAGGCAGTTAGCTAGATAAGGTGTGAGGAGATATAAAAAAAAAAAAAGGCATGTAAGGAAGTGGGTACATTTTTCATACTTTAGTTGTTTGTCTGGAGGGCTTGAGAAGGAGCTGCTCGACAAGTGTGCCAAAAGACACCATTTGAAGCAACTTCCCATCAGGTGGCATTCCTCAAGTGTCTGCTCTTGAGGAGCAGTCGGGGAAAATTCATTCTGTGGAAGCAGTTAATGGAGCTGCATTACCGACCCCTTATTGCTCTGTCTGATAGAGAGACAGCAGGTTCACTCTGGCAGCTCCAGAGCCCTGATCAGTTCAGATTAGGGGTGCATTGTCTGTCTGGCCTAATCAGGCATGTTTAGATATATTTATCATGATTAGAGGGGTGTAGCACAGGGAGGGGGAAGAAGTAAAGAGTGAGATTACTTTTCTCTAGCTTCAAATGGAAGCTTAGCAAATCCCACTGAGCCACTAGGTGCTCATCAAAGGGAGAATTTAAATCCTGGAAAGGAGTGTTTTGTTGAACTCTCCAACACTGGATTCAAATCATTGAAGAAGAGTCTTTTTTTGTTCTTTCTCTTGCTTCCTTTCTCTCTCTACCGCTTGCATGCAGCAAAGAAGAAAATCAGCAGCTCATGCAGCCCAGGTTGATTTTGGTTTGATAGGCATGCGGCCCCTGCTTAGCTTATCTGTAGTTCAAATTCTAATGGTGTGATGACAAAATTAGCTATCGTCGTAACGGCCTAGATGTCTGACTCCTGTCTTTCTGTCATGTTTATCTTTCGGGGAAGCACAGGGTACCATTGCAACAGCCTGTAGGACTGTGTTAATTGTTAGTGTTCAGAAGGGATGATAATAAATTAATTGTAAAGACTGGGAAAAGGCTCCTTTTTCTATCGGTAGCAATGCTTTTTCTGTCTTCATTTGGCTGTTCTTTGGATTTGAATGTTGTAAAGAAGAATTAGCCCAATGTATTATAAAGTCAGATGTGCCAAATTTGCTGCTGATGTAACTTGATACAGTTCACACAGATCTGTTGGCTTGGCTCTCGAGGGGCTCTGAAAGAGGTGGTGTTGGGTCCCAAAAGACCAAAAAGGAGGAGATAGGTTTCTTAGATCTGTCTCAGTGCTGAGAGTGATCAGAAACTAGTCCTGTTGGGGGAAGGCTCCAGAGCAGAAGTCAGGCTGCAGGTTCGATTGTTTCTTGCCCTGAGTAACTGGTTCTCTTTAGCTTTTAGGTGAGATAAATGTAGGACAGGCTTGGAAAAAGTGCAGGGCATATTCTGTTCATCTGTTCCTGTGGTCTCCAACCTTCTCTGGACTTGCAGATTCATCCAGGTTTCCCAGTGAAGGCACAAATTGGTGTGTGGTGAACAGGGGCCTTCTTGACAGCAAGATGGATCTTCTTCGGTCTCATCTGCCGATCCTTAAGAAGTCGTTCACGAGGCCCAGGCTGAAAACCTCAGCGCAGAGCAGTGCACAACACAGCGGGCTTGTTTTGGCTATGTGTCCTCAGAGCAGCTGTCAGCACAGAAGCTGTAAGGCAGTTGCTTCTGTCTGGACTTTTGGGCAGCAATGCAGCAGTTAAAGGAAATAGATGGAAATCCAGGAGAATTATTCTGTAGTAAAGGAAAAGAAATCAAAGCTTCCCTTTCCCCATTGTAATCTGCTCCTTCCTTCTCTGCTAATCCAGTCTGTTCTGTGACAGTTCAATTCTTGTGATCTTGTAATTGCTGTCAAGATGATAATCTGGGATGTCACAAGTGTGGCTCAGTGTAATCACTCTATAAATGCAGAAGGTGGAGAACCTAATGAATTTGATACAAAAAGCTGCTAGTGAGACACTAATAATTAAGTAATTAAGAGTTATGGGATGGGCAGCATAGAAAGGTTGGCAGGTTTGGAGGGATTAGAAGAAAATATTTAATGTCATCGTTGGCCAGCAATTCTTTAGAATAGGAAACTTGAGGATCATAGCAATATATTCCCAAATAAAAAGCTTTCAGAAGTAAAAAGATGCTCATCAGAGGTATCTTTGGAGATGAATTAGCAGAATGATAGGAAGGGTTGCATGAATCAAATAGCAAAATAACATTGTTGTTTGGGATTAAAGCCACATCTGCCTGTACAGAATGGTGCTACGTTAACGGCACCAGGCAGTTAAAGTTGTACCCTCTCCTAGTGCACACGCTGCTGTCGACTTAGACCAGTGCTCTTACAGTTAAAGCTTATTCCTGTAAGAGAAATGGCTTCACACCTTCAATTGAAATAGTTGTGTCACACGAGCAAGCACTGTAGGATGTAGTCGTATCACCTAAACTGAATGTGGTTTATGGGGGGTGATGGTGGCAAGACTAGCACTGGGCTAGCAGTAGCCATGCAGGCGATGCTGTTGACTGAGCTGTTTGAAAATCCTAGGACATGAGCAAACAGGACGGCTGCAGGTGAGCAGCAAGGCGCAGAGCTTTCAAGACCATCTTCACTAACAGGGAGCACAGCAAACTGGGACAGAGCTCTGCCCAGATCAGTTCATGGAGCTCTGCAGAGAAGGTTTTATAGCACTGCCGCTCCTGTGCACTCAGTCCTGAAAAAAATAACTGCCCACTAATGACCTGTCACCGTGGACAGCCTGAGCAGCTGTTTGCAAAAAGCAAAGCAGTGAGAGAGGATGAATTGCTGTGTGTGGAGCATATCTGAATGTGTGGACAGGAATAGATGGGAGATCGGGAAAGACCAGACAGCTTCCATTCATAACGTTCAACTTAATGTGGATTTACGGCCCTGATGCTCCTGAATCCACAGATGCTGAGTTATTACTTACCACAAAATATAGCAATTGAAATCTCCCTTGTTTCCACACTTTGACTTCTGTTTCCCTGGTTGGCAATGTTACTTTCTGGAGGCAAGTAATTAAGAACATAGGGAAGTAGTTTACACCGAGGACAAACAAAACCTAGACACTTAGTCTTTCATATATTATCAACCCAAGCAATTCAGAGTAGGCAAAATACTTGATTTATATGTTTTATTGAAAATAAACTTTTTTCCCCTCTTCTTCCCCTTTTTTCTTTGCCCTTTTGTTTTCTTTCTGGCTGCTCTCATGCAGCCCAGAAAGTGAAAAAGTGAATAAAATACCTTGGAAAAATTTTTTTTTTCCCTTGAAAACTCCAGCCCAGCAAGATATGACTAAAATTACTATGAGAGGCAGGTTTCAGGCATGTTTGCGGACACCTCTATTTTGGGTCATTCACCTAAGTGTAAAATCAGGTGTAGGTTTAGCTGAATCAAACTTTTTAAATCCAGGTCTTCCCAGACAACATCATAGCAATGGTTTATCTATCCCATCTAGATTGTGCCAGTAGTGGATGATAAGGAGTCTGCAGCAGGTAGTTGTGGAATAACCTGTCTCCCTGGGCTGGACTTTATCCAGTGGTCTAATAGAGATTGGCTAAAACATGAAGGCTGGAATATAACATCCTTCTCATAAGGTTTGTTTTCATTAATTATGGCTGAAGTGCCTGGATGTTTGTTCACATTTTTCAACACAGCTGTGATGCATGTATGCATGGTGAAGAGGTTAACATGCTGCCATAACTGGGGCATGGCAGGAGTATATAGAAATGGAGAAGAAAGAAGAGAGAGTTGTTTCCTACCCTATCGCCTATCCTTTCTCATTGTTGCTTTATTTATGGTATAAAAAGCCGTGTCTTACGGCTTGACATTAAATAGATTTAATATTATCACGGGATAGTTCTGGATACCTAACAGGAATCTAGACAGACAATTTGTGACATTGTCAGGCAGCAAGCATGAGTGACAGCTCACAGCAGCACTCTTGCTGGGATGCCCATTAGATCGCATCATGGTAGAAACAGAGAAAATAGGTCATTCTAATGTGTAACGTAATGTAATCTGTCAGGCCATTCACAGAGCATGAGAATGAACATAGCTTGAAACTGAGAAGACTCTGAGGATTGATGTCCCACCTGCATGTGCAGAAGTTTATATTTCTGATGTGTACAGTGATAGCCACATGTTAAACTCTTCATGACATGACGAGAGCTAGCTGCTGCACTCTTCTTATGCCCTGCTGCTTTCTGGACCTCAGAATTATTGGGGATTATCCTCAGTATATTATAATAATTCTCATTGTTTCTACCCCTCATTAGTTCGAGTGCCTCAGCCTACCTCTGTTTTAACTAACAGGAATTCCAGGGAGCTTATTGTCTTCCTGAAGGGTGATGTGGGGGTCGGGCTGCCACTGTCTGCTGCTGGACTGATTGTCTTAGACTAGCACGTTGTGCTGGTTTTTGTGAAGTGCCATGGCTCATAAGAAAGGACAAATCTGGTCAAGTTACAGTTCCATGCAGCTCCTGATGCTGTGCCCAACAACTGCAGTTTGGGGAAGGAGGGTAAGAACAGGGCAAGTACATGGTGAAGCTTCTTTCTCTAGGGCCTCCCAGATCCCAACACTGTTGAGAGTGAAGCCCTAGTGCTTATGTTATAAGAAACAATGGATAAAAATTTCCCATTTGCCTTTTCCATTCTGTTATTTTCTACATTGCTTTGCATTTATCTGTCTGTCAATCCTTTTTTCTAGGGTGAAGCATCCTAGTCCATTTAATTTGGTCCTTCCTTGTTCAGAAACTTTCCATTCCTTTGGTCATCCTTAATTACTTTCTCTCTATGTTTTCTAATGCTACTGTCTCTGTTTTTGAGATGGAGGGATGAGAACTAGCTGCCGTATTCACACAGGTACCCCAGGGACTTATACAGTGACATGACGTTGCTTTCTGTTTTGTTCTCTATCGGTATCCTGACATTTCCTAACCTGCATTTTTGACTTCTGCTGAGCTGACACCTTGATATCACAGCAGCTCAAAGATGCCTTTCTTGAGTGGTAATTGCTAATTTTAAGTTCACTGCTGTTTTCATATTGTTACAGCTTTTTAATTCCATGTCCATTACTTTGCAGTCATCAGCACTGAGATTTGTCTTCCATTTGAAGAGTATTTCAAAAATCATCAGATTTAATTTGCATTACCCTGGTTTTGTTTTTTCTTCTCATCTGTAAGCTTTGTCACTTCATCTTTTTTCCAGATCATTTATGAATATGTTGAACCACTCATTCAAATAGTTTCCTAACTTCTAATCAGTTGTTAATCCTCTATAGGACCTTCCCTCCTCTTCTTTGAAAATTTGGAGGTTTTTTTAAGTCTCTTTGGTGAGAGACTTCATCAAAAAGGATTTAGAAATGCAAGTTTTATATCAAACGATCACCTGTATCCACATGCTCATCAGCACCTTCAAATAACCTAATCAGATTTGTGCAGTATGACTTCCTTCTGCAAAAGCTATGCGAGGGGCAACTGCTATGTCGCTTCTTTGTTATGCCCAGTAATTTTTCTCTTCATTATTTTTTCTACCAATTTCAGGAATGGAGAAGTTTAGACTTCCTGCCCCTTGCATCCCCTCAAAACACTTAGCAAGCCCAATGCCAATGTTTGAAGGTTTTCCTCCTAGTACTGAGGCTGTGTTAGGGTCTTACCTTGTATGACACAGTTTAATTGCTGAGCCTTTACCATTTCAGTTTAGATTTCAGTCCAGGTTTCTACAATGTCAGATCCTTGGATTTACTCTTGTTCATTTACTGATTTGTCCTAAACCCTTTCCTTCTAGTTCTTCATCTTGAGACAGTTCCCCTGGCTCTTCTCTGCAAAGAAAACCCCAGTCTGGGGCCCTCCTTACATGCCTACAGAAGATGCATGGATGCGGAGAATTCATTTAGCTTTTGTGCTTCATCCTTATCTTCTTTGAGCACTCTTTTTACATCTCAATCATCTGTCAGCCCTACAGACACTCTGGCAGGCTTCCTGCTTCTGTTGTCTTTGAAAATAATTTTATTACATGTTTTTGTGTCTTCAGCTACTTGTTTCTCAAGATATGCTTTTCAACAGACTCCTTATGGTTTCTTATTTAACTTACCAGATCTCTGTTTTTTTCTGTCTTCCTTATTTGGGTAGAACTTGCACTTTTTGAGGGACACTACCCTCCTTCACTCAGCTGTTAAACCAGCCTGGGCTGAGGCCAGTAAAGGGCAGGTCCTTTTCAACTGACGCTGCCATTGTAAATATGCAGCGTACCAAGTATTTCCAACATTAGAGACTGATAATGGCCCGTGCCCCACTCTGTCCTGTGACAGACGCTATTCTATGCCTTTGTCTCTGTCCCCCATGCCCACTCCTGGCTGTCCTCGTCCGCACACGTGGACCCGTTACTGATGTGGCACACTGTCGCTGCAGGGAGGAGCATGATGCGGGCTGAGCTCTCCTTCTCTTCCTTCCCTTAGATGGTAACGCGCCTCCTGCTCTCTAGCAAAGTGCCAGAGGAGAGAGGAGCTGCTACAAGGTATGGTGCGAGCGTTGCTCTGAGACTTGGGGCAGGGAGCTGTGTGAGAAAGGTACGAAGGAGGAAAGGGGGGTTGGAAGGAGAGTACTGCGCGGTAGGGGAAGAGCATGGGATCCCAGTGCCATCTTGTTCATCAGCTTCCAGAACAGGGCAGTACTTCTGCAGGATGAATCCTTCTGCCTCTGCCAAATCTGACCAGCCAGAAACTGAGGGAGGAGGTGGGCAAACAGAAGTGTGGTTCCCTTATCCCAGTCCTCTACACCAACCCTTCCAGCACAGCCAAGATTCATGATTTTATGCTCTCACAGTGTTGTGCAGTATTGTGCTACTCTCTTTGGGGCTGCTGTTGCACAGGCTTCCCATGGTGCTGCCCAGCTCTGCTTCGTCATGACTGGAAGCAGCACAGAAGGCCCAGGTTCCCCAGGGAGATTAAGCACCATCCCAGTCTGGGGTCTTTCTTACCAACTGCTTTGGTTATAGGGCCCCGAAAGTTTGTTTGTTCTGCAAATCGTGCTCCTAGGAGGCTTAATTTGTCTGTGCATAGAATCTTGCCCCGACCGCTACGCTCTGGATGGCAGGATAGCCAAGACTTAAATGCAACTGTGCTGAGTGTTTTAGTGACTTGTTCTCCCTTAAATATTTTACCCTCTTATCACTGACAGTCAGTGGAGCTGCACCGTTAACTCCGTAGCAAGAGGTTTGTGTTTTTGGAACAAAATATTCCCTTGCCACTTGTATGTGGCTTAGCTGGTGAAAACAAAGCTTTTATCTACCACAGCTCTTCTAGATAGTGGGTCCCTTTCTCCATTGCTCAAAAAACAGATGTTCAGGGTTGAATTCTGTCCCTGGTTGCTCATCAGTCCAATAGGTTGTTCTTGCAGAGCCGAACAAAGACACAGTAGCTCAGGCTGCATATATCTGTGTAAAACTTCACTGGATGGAGCTGCAGGCTGGAGACGCGTGTGCTGCAGGTGTAAAAAGAAAAACTTTTGTTCCTATGGCTCCTTTAAGCAGGCACGTTGTTGCAACTATGCCCTCCTTCTGTGATGCTAATATGTGAGATTGAGCAGGGCTGAGCCTGGGCAGTCCCTGAGTGGTAAACGCTTTGTAGGTGGTGACCTTCCCTGGCATTGTTACTACTGAATTTTGACCCAGCTTGGTGTAGGGGAACAGTGTTAAACTCTTTGGGATGCTGCTGTCAGACAACGTTGCTTGCTGACATGATTTAGGCCTTGGCTCTTTTCATCAACGGAGAGCTGCTGATGTTCTTGCTCAGGGAATGGCATTCTGCCAAACTAAAATATCTTCCTAGTGCTCTCAAAGCCACGCTGCTTTTCACTTCTCCTTTCCTGACTCTTCTGCTGAGCTGGTCCCACAGAATGGCAGTAGCCTTATGCCCCTTGGATCTGCCTCGTTACAATGGGGACCCGCAGAGAAAGTTCACCTCCATGCAGAGAGCTAGCACAAAATGGAGGATATTGGCCAACTCATGCACAGTATTGAAAAATCCTCCTTCAAACATCACGTAGACTTCACGCTAAACTCTATACAAAGGTGATTTTCACACTGAACATTATGCACAGTCTCAAACTGTCCTTGGTTGCTCGAAAGCTTAAAGGACTTGCACGAGGCAGTTAAAAGGCGGAATGTGGCTCTCGATCTGCAAACTGTGGTGCTGTCCTTTGGGATAAAAGGGGCTTGAGAAATGTAAGTGATGAAAATAATGAAAAAATTCCTGTCTCTGTGCTGTGGGGGATGCTGGAAGTCACACACATGCGGAGAGGGAAAGAAAGGGCCCCTGGCAGGGGAATTTTCAAGAGGTCCCAGCTCTGACCCATGCGGAGTGAGTGATTTGGGAGTTACAGATGGAGGGAAGAACGGGACCAGAAAAACAGAACTGGTTTGAAGTTCAGGTGATGTAAAGTGGTAGGCTGGAGGCCCCTAGCAGGGGAATTTTCAAGAGGTCCCAGCACTGACCCATGCGGCGGAGTGAGTGATTTGGGAGTTACAGATGGAGGGAAGAACGGGACCAGAAAAACAGAACTGGTTTGAAGTTCAGGTGATGTAAAGTGGTAGGCTGGAGTTCAAAGGCAGGATTATTGGCTAGTGTTGCTTTAGTAGCTGGTGGGGAAAGAGCTTAAGGCCACAGCATTACTGCATTGCTGATTTATCAACACAGCCAACTCTGTGTATGGTATTTCAGTCACTCCTAAATCCAGCCGCTGGCAATGAAAAGCACATTTAATCCATGTGTTAGATTGTTTGAAGAGGTATCTGTCTCCCAGTCTCTCCCCAAGGTTGGGATTGCTGAAATTGAAAAGGAGGTGAGAGAGGAGATTTTAACTGTTTCACAAACCCTTCTCCTTTTGAGAAGGTCACATCTTCAATCGCATCTTTAACATTTGGGATATTGAAAAACGAAAGGTGCTCTCCCCTCCTGCCCCCTGCAGAGAGAACCCCCAATGTCGCTTCTGTGACTAAGGGGCAAAAATCAAAGACAGGATTTGTACTTAAATAGCTTATCTTTTTTTTTAAGTGTGGGTTTTTCACTCAGGCTGGGATTAATGCTCTGCATTTAGGAGTTCCAGGATTTATCTGCACTGTTGGCCCTGATCTCTCTGCAGCAGCACACTGCTGCAAGACAAAATACTGAAAAACTTCCGTTATTAAGGTAATTCTCCTTCTGTCTTTTCCTTCAGTTCTTTTCCATGGAAGAGTATCACTGCGTAACTAGTTCACATAATGGTTTATATCCCTCCTATTTAATACCCTTACGCTCTGTTAGCACGCAAGGGTCTCGCACGGGCTGTGGGACGTTACAGGCTGAAGCTCCAAGAAGGTCAGTGCAAGGACAGAGCACGTTTCTTGGATCATGCCTAAGTTGCATCTAGAGTCACACGAATGCCTGGAATAAGAGTGGAGCGATCAGACGGCAAACTTAATCTATATTTGCACATGTGCAAAGGGTATCCAGAGTAAGAACTAAAGAACATCAGTAAGCGGATGGAGAGAAAAGGGGGCGAAAAGGTTTGGAATAGCTGGAAAGCTGAAGACTGAGTACAAATCTCATTGATAAAAAATAAGGTGTTACAGTTCAGAATTGACGTGTATTGACCAAAGAGTAAGGCAGTGGGCTGGAATAGCAGGTGTATAGCAGACCACAACTGAGCTCTGTGCTCCAAGCTCCATGGGAGGCCCCAGCACTCAAACAACCCCAGTTGCTGTAGGACGGGCAGGGGTGCCTGTGGACTGATACAGAATTTGCCTTGGTGCCACATAGCTCACAGCGGTCACGTGAATACAAATTCACCTAAAAGCAGCAAAAAAGAGTGCTAACAGAATCCAAGAGGAGGCATGTGAGGATCTTTTTACAGTTTGAAATGCGATGTACAAATCTCAGAAGTAATCTCCAGTGATATTACCGCCTCCCCTGGGGGTCACTTTACCGGGGGCAACTTTAGTCAAGTGCGAAGGAACTCCGCACGTGGGAAATACACAGCTTAGCCAATAAATAACCACTGTAGGCAGTTAACACACACACAGAAGCTAGCTAGGATTTAATGAAATATTAGGCTCAGCATTAGCATTCTTCTCACCTGTGTAAAGGCACCTGAAGAATTTTGCTGGCTAGGCAGGCATCAGTCGCGAGGGAAGAGCTGGCCTCCATGGTTCCCTCTGCCACCAGCTGGGTCAGCACTGATGGCGCTGATAGCTGAGTGACCGCAGTGATTCATGAGTGGTCCTCGGCTAGACCGACTATCCTGACAACCTCTTGGGTCGTGTGTGTTTGGGGTTATTTCCTCTGAGATTTTGTATCTTTGGTGGTTTTCCTCTTGAATCCCTGAGCTACTCTTGGTGCCTTCTCAACAGCCTTACCCCTGTCTATAATTTTTTCCGTGCAGATTTTCTTCCAGCCCATTCTCAGCAGTTTGAGTCAAGTACAGTAGGAGAGCTGGGCCCTGGATCCTTGGTACACTGGTAGTTAAATCCCTGGGTTGTGTGCCAGAGGAGGAAACTTACAGCAGGTGTTGCAGAGAAGGACGGTTACAGTACCCTGTTGATTTTAAAGTGGCATAATTTTGGAGTGTGTTCATTATCAGCACTTTATATTTTGGGGATCTTTTCTTGGTTCTAAGAGGAAACAAGAAAAAGCCCCCTACCTAGGGCTGTTCATACGGTTTCTTTCTAGCGGTTTCTGGTTAGGAATGCTTGGATCAGGCAAGTTGGCACTTCTCAAGCTGTAAAGTCTGGCTGTTTTTATGAGAGATGAAGTTAGATAATGGAACCTTTGGCTTCGGGACCATTGTTCCTGGATGAACCTAGATTAGCAACCATAAAAGTTACTTCTATATTGGAGCTGTCTGATGGTCTTCACAAGCTGGACTGCAAGAGCATCTACCACCAGGGCACTTGTTTAATGTGGCACTGCCTGGTGATTACTTGTCACTGGCAGCCTCAGTGCTGGGCTGCAGGGTCCATGAGCCAGCCATGGGAAATGAGTAACTCTTGATTATAGAAGTGGTCCCGCTGGGGTACATCTGAGTTACATGAGCAGGAAGTGGTGAAGAAGCGAAGCTCATGTTGCTACTTCCCCTGCCACATCTGCTCTGCCGATGAAAAGCAGACTTGGGTTTGCAGGCTGCCTGGTACGTTTTCAGGCTCCTGGGTTATCAGCAGTGAGGTAGTGTAAGTGCATGCCTTAAATTTGTCAGTGCTACAGTTTCACTCTCTGCCTGCTCCAAAAGAGGGACCACAGCCTTTCTGCGAGCAGTTTTTCCTAGCTGTAAATTGTGGTCACCCGTGCTAAGCCATCATAGAGAAAAGTCTCTTTCAACCTTCAGTATTGTGGCCTCTGTCCAAGAAAAAGTTTTATACTTATTGCAGACTGTTCATTTTGTCTGCAATTTGTCTCACTCTTGAGATAAAAAGTAAGTCACTGCAGAGGGCAAATGCATTCTTCTATTGCATGACAGAGTCGCTTGCTTTATTGGGAACTGTGACAGAGTACTTGGTCAGAGGAGGTGGGTTTTACCTGCTACCAGCTTATTTGGGTGGCGTGTGCAAACTTCTCCATGAGATTGCTGCAGAAAATGCAATCTGTTGCAATAAGCATACACAATGGGTTGTCTGAACTACTGACCTGAGATAATTATAGCCTCTTAGCCATGCCATCTCTTCTACCTGCTAACGTCCTTCCATGCCTAGTAACTAATGCCTACCAATGGTTGGCGCGTGCTCATCCATGTACAAATCACAGCATTGCCTATAAGCTTTCTAGGGGCTAGACTCAGCAGTCCCAGCAGCTCACAGATGTTGACAAGCATATACTTCTTCCAGCTTTGCTCTGCCACCAAGACACAGTATGGAAGCCATCGCCAAGTTTGATTTCAGTGCTTCTGGAGAGGATGAGTTGAGCTTCCAGGCGGGGGATATGCTGAAGGTAAGTGCAGCCCCAGGCTTGACTAAACAGCATTTCTGACAGTGCTGCCAGATCTGTCTCTGCTCCCATCTGCCTTAACAAAACAGGTGAAGACAGATGTCTAGAAGCTGGGATATAAATGCAGGACACTCGTCTCCCATAGGGTTCGCTGTAGGTCAGCCACCAGTTCTCAGGTCGCTTGAGTCTGTGTCCACTTCACATGATTTTAGGTTCATCAGCTATGGATTTAGTTGCTGTACAGTCCTCCAGCAACCAGCAGGGTTGTAAGTACCTTTTCTGGGGCACAGGTTCAGTTTTTTGGTAGACAAATTTTGATGGGCCTGTCTGTTTTCATTGACTATATATGTAGTCTAAAGTGACTGCGTTTAGGATGACTATGTCTGGAGGCAGGCAGGATGAGTGTGGTCCAGAGAGATTGCTGTCTTCCTTAGTTCCAGCTTATAAACTGTTTAAAAAATAGTTATCATGCGTTATAGGACTTATATCTAACCTTTCACTGTAAGTAATTACTGTTAGTTGCTGCAGGGGTTTGGGGTGATTACAAATAGAAGAGGAAAAGTCCATAAGAGTCTGTCACACAAATAATGGAAGAGTTTAAGAGGTCCTGGAGTAATAATATTATACATACTCTCACAGGAATTTAGCAGTGGAGGAATGGCAGTAGAGTTGATTGTACAGAATACAGAGCATGTGAGAGTCTCTAAAGTTGATTTGCATTTGTTATGGTAAAACAGTTCTTGCTAACCCTGCCAAAACCCCACAGAAGAAGTCACACACTGCTCCACCCTAATTATTTATCCACCTCTCAGCCCCCAGCGTAGCTGTTCTGTTTCAGTTGAAAATGCTTGAGTATAATGCCTCTCTAAGGCCTTATAACCCCTCCACTGTCCAGGGGGATGTTGTACAACAATAGGACCTAAACCCTTGTTTGGCCCTGGAGCCTTCACTATCTCCCTGTACGGTCCCAGCAGTTCCAGTTAATAACCAGATAGTGGGCCTCAGCCTTGCCTCTTCTATCATCATCATTTTTTGTTTTATTTTCCTTTTAATTCTTGAAGCTTAGACAAAGCTGATGGCATCCAGAACTCATTAAGATCAAATACCAGGTTTTTCCAGAGAGCTATGAGAAAGTTCTGGAGAAATCACTGTCTCTTCAGCGCAGATGAACACTCTCATCCCTAATCCTCCCTTAGCTCAAAAATAGTCCCCATGTCCCTATGGTCCCATGATCTTTACTTGATATCTTCTTCCTCAGGAGACTGTGGTTTCATCAAGTCCCTGGCAGGGGTGGTGGTGTTGGCCAGATCTCTTCTCCTTCTGTTCCTCAATTTTCCTTCCTGTAAAATCGTTATAAGCCAGAACTTCCTTTCAAAGTACGTTGGAAGCTACCGATGAAAAGTGTCAAATAGCACTATGCATTGGCATTATTAGTAACCGTCACGGACGATTCACCACCAGCAAAGTCAGACTGCCTCTTGCATTAACATTCTTGAGGTAAACAAAATAACACCTTAGCTGCCCAAGCCATAGTAACAGTAAATTAGCCTGAGTAACATCTCTCTTCTGGCACACACACACGTACATTCATACCCCACCATGAGCCCCCTCCTGCCGCCTGCATAACCTGCTGGCAGTCTTTTCTGATTTATAAGGGAGATAAGATGAGCACTGTTGATGTAGAGATTAGAAAACAGGAAACATGAGGCCCTCAACCAGCAGTGACAGGAGGAAATCCACCCTCTCACCCCCCCCCACATCCTTCTCTGAGAGGATGACACGCTGAGAGAAACCTCCCAGCCCTGTACCGAGAACCAGCAGGTGGGTCTTTCTGGAAACCTTGCTGCCAACAAAGTGGGGCCTGAGTGTAAGCAGGGAGTAGCTATCATCCTCTTTAATTGGCCACAGCAGCAAAAATGATCCTTAATCCATCACCCGGGGATGGGGGAAGCCGTGACTGTACAAGCAGGGAACGCCACAGCTTTCTGTTCCCCAACCTTTCTGTACCCAAATGCATTAAAAAGGCCTACGTGGCAGGCAAGACAATGGAACATCAGCCCTGGGGACAGTAACATCTTGTTGCCAACACCAAGAAGTTAGGACGTGCATTAGGCTCCCAAAAACATGGGATTGGCTTGCAAAACAAGTATTGTTATTGTTAACAATAGATTTTTAAATTAAGTCTTTTCCGCTTGCTTTCTCCTTTTAAGACTGTCATGGCTCATGCTTCCAGGCTCCTCTCCAAAACCAGAGAAAACAGAAACATGTTTTATTTCATAAAGCGGAATCCTGTCCCAGGAGTTGGAATGTCAAACAAAACGCCCAAGACCACAACACTTGCAGTAAAATCACAACGTGGTCGTATCCCTGTCCTCTCTCCTCTAGCTTAGGGCTATATCGTGAGCCATCAGCCAGGGAGCAGTGAGTTTGGGCAGTCCCTAGGGACCGTGACAGTCAACACTGATGTCAGCACACTTGAAGCCACCCCAGCGTGCACTGTGGACTGGCTTCCTGCCGTCCTACCATCTCTTCAGTGTAACAGTAGCTTTAAAATACTTTTTGCCTCCTTCTTTTCTCTACCTTGGCAAAGCTCAGGGCAGTTGAAGACAACCCACTAAATCACCTCTGGTGAAATGACGCGTGGGAGCGCACGGTGACATCTGTGCAGTCATAACGCACACACGCAGAGGTAGGGCTGTGCGTCCCTCCGTACCCACACATCAGGAGTTTTCACAGGGGGTTTTTTTCCTCCGTTGTGAAACCGAGATGCTCCAGTACCAACTACTAAAAGCAGCACAGAGAACTCCCTAAACCCCTGTCAAGTCCTTTGGAGATGAGTTTTTTCATTTCACAGACATCAGAGACATGCAGATGGTGTCCCCAGCCAGCCAGGCATTCAGACGAAGGGATGAAGTTAACAAGCAATCCCTCCAATTCTACTCAGCCTCCTTTATTGCTTCTTTTGCTCTGAAGTGGCCACTGGCCACTAACCTTGCTGCATGGTGGGTGGGAAGTAGAGCATATGTGGAGTTCTATTATTACAAGAAATTCCAGGTTTCTGCCAGAATCTTTGTTACTTTTGCCTTTCTCAGGAGACACATTTATTCCACCTGTCTTCCCATTGCAGGTTTTGAGCTCCCAGGAAGAGTGGTACAAGGCTGAGCTCCGAAGTCAAGAGGGCTATGTCCCCAAGAACTTCATTGAGTTCCATGTTCCCCCGTAAGTGTCATGGACACTGTGTGCACCACCACCGCACGCTTCCACGGAGCGCTGCCGAGAGCACGCGCAAAGGAAGGCGGCACGGAGGAGGCGGCGGTTGTAGCGTACCACGCTTCCAGGCTGGCAGGGATTGCCATCGCGCTGTACGCAGTTCTGCCAGCGCATCTCGTTTCTGCCCTCGAGCATCCTCTGTTCTTTCAGCGCTGAACGGTTCTCGATGCTCTGTCACTCCCAAGTGACTCCGTTGTTACTGTCGCTCAGAGGGATGTCGCTGGGATGTGGCAGGAACTGCATTCAGATCTCCTCGGAAAGAAGGAGAATAGTCATGAGGTGAAGTCTTGGCAACGGAGACAGAGGCTGAGCACAAAAGGAAGAGCAAGAAATCTCTCTGAAAAATGAATTATAAAAATGTAAATCCTCCCCCCCCGACTCTTAACGACATTAACTCCCTTTTGCCCACCCTGCCACCCGCATTCCCTCCCCCGGCAAAGGGTGTGCGAGTCTCTCTCGGTAACACTAGAGGTCAGTGCGATGCTACGCGAAATGTGACAGCTGGTGTCACGCGTGGATTGACGGAGATGACAGACCACACATGCTGCCCTGCTCCCCCCACCCCTTCCCAAAGACAGCTCTGCCAGGGGACGGGCATACCCCCATTTCTCTCTTCCCACCGAGCGGGTGTCACTGCGTTTCCAGAAAGGACTGGTCGGTGTTTAAGCCATGTTAAATGTGCTGTCCTGCCCTGTGCCATAAATATGACAACGGGTGGCATTTTTACACCCTTCCCGTTGGCAGAAACGCTCCCTGAAGCCCCTCCAATTGTTCTCTTTTGGTAAGTGCTGCAGCATTTCAGAGCACGCAGCAAGCCTGGTGCTGCTAGCGGGAGCACACCGATGCCCCGAGCACGCAAAACGGGGGTGTACAGGGATTTTGAGGGCACAAGTAAGCGCCACTGTCCCCTGTGGAAGTGGCACTTACTGGCCATAAGCCAACCTGCTTGGCTGAGCTGAAGGACATAGTTTGCTCTGCAAACATGGGCTGGTACTTACGGGCCTCAGGGGGACGAGAACTCCCAGTCAGTTGTTCTCATTTGCTCTTTCAGGGGGCTGTGGCACTATGCGGGGACACTAGCGGCTTCTTTTTTTCACACATATTTTTCTCACGGTGCTTTCACTGTGCAGGAGCTGTGAGGAAATATTGCCACTTTGACGCTTCCCTAAGAGTAGCAGGTTGGCAGGCTGAAGCAGTTCAGGCCAGCTGCAGGGATAAGAGCTGTCTCCTATTTCTGATGGGCCGTTTTCCCCAACTTTGTCTTGTGCAGTAATCATCGAGAGCGGTTATCAGTGCTGATTCAAGTCTGATTTGCCTTTGCTAATGACACATAGGCAAACTGTGATGATAGTAAGGAGAAGTATAACGAAACTCAAACGTGGAAATGAGCATATGAAACCACCAGACCTTAATTTTAATGCAATACAGGCAATTACGCATTACGTAAAGGCAGAAGACTGCAGACCGTAGATCTTATTAGCTGTGAGTGGACATACATGAGTGTACAGGATGAATTTTTTTCTCCACTGAAAAATTCCTATTGAGACTGTATTATTTTACTATTTATGGTGACTTTCTCATTATTTGTCCAGTGCCATATACTATCGTTTGTTATGCCTGGCTAAATATGCAGAAGTATGCTTATGAATTCTGTGTTTCTGTGATTTCGTGGTATTATAACTCTTGCAGGAGCCAATTTATTAGTACTAAAACTTTCATGGCTTGCTTCTGCTAAAAATTTATGTGTGTCCCTTGCAATATATCCATCACAGTCCAGTAATTTTCCATCAGTTTACCAAAAGCAATTTGATGTATATGTCAGAGAATAACACGTGTATGTATATATACATGCGCATTTGTAATTTAAAATTTCTTTGACTAACACCTTACTGTACTGTGCCTGTAATTACAGTTTCAGCAGTGTTGCTTCTTAGCAGGCCAAAGTTTACATTGTTCTCTTTGCATCTACGTGCTTTTACTGCTCAAAGAAAATGGTCTGCACCCATCCAAACCCTGTACCTTGGCATGTATATGGCCACTGGGAGTAGTCATGTGGGCTCCTCTGATCCTTTTGTGTTGTCTTTCCTCCACCCTGCTTATTCACCTTCTCCCTACCCTCATTTTTTTGTTCTTTACCTTAATTCACCTTCCTTATTCATGTTTCCATGATTTTGTCCCACTTGACAGCTGGTTTGATGAAAGGATATCCCGCCATGAAGCAGAGAACATCCTCATGAGCAAAGGAGTTGGCTCCTTCATCGTCCGAGCCAGTCAGAACTCTCATGGTGACTTCTCCATCTCTGTCAGGTATCTGCTCTCACAGCATTTTCCTGCTTCTTTTCCCGTTTAATGGTGTCCCTAGCCTCCTCTTGACAGGATTCCGAATGTGACCTAGGCTCTTGGGAAGTTTGTGGGCTGCCAGTCGCTGGCAGTGCTTCTGTGTTGTGAATGAGAACAAATTAGGCATCTGATTCCCAAATGTTTCTGCCTCTTTTCAAGTGACACAGTGAATTCCCTATTCCAAAGCTGCATCCCTTGGTGACCTGCTTCTCTGAAAGAGCTGCAGCAAAGCAGAGTGGAACATAAGACATCTCCCACAGTGAAAGACATGTGTCTTCTGTTTGTTTTATTTCCCTGACAGCTCTGGTTACTGAATCCAAGAATTCTACTATTAGCTACTAAGAGATAACTATTACATTGTTAACTTATTTCCCACAGGTCACTAAACAGCCATTGGACAGAAATGGCTTTCAGTTTCTTATTGGGCAACTTACTGTGGCCCAGCCCTTCTCAAGGCATTTGCTTTAAAGCAGAGCTCTTAAATGATTGTTGGCTTCCCAATTTTCAGTCAATTGATAACCAGTTTTAAATTAGAGTAGTGGTTAGCAATGTATTTTCCAAGCCATGTGCACTTTCTGATTCAGGGAGTTAAAAAATACCTGGGAGGAATTCAGTAAAACATCCTGGCTGCATCTACACCAGTAAACACTGACACACTGAGTAGTCTGCAGCCTTCCAGTACCTGAAGGGGCTACAAGGAAGCTGAGGGGGGACTTCTTACAAGGGCCTGTAGTGACAGGACAAGGGGTAACGGGTTTAAATTGGAAGTGGGGAGATTTAGATTGGATATCAGGGAGAAGTTCTTCCCGGAGAGGGTGGGGAGGCACTGGAACAGGTTGCCCAGAGAACCTGTGGATGCCCCATCCCTGGAAGTGTCCAAGGCCAGGCTGGATGTGGCTTTAAGCAACCTGGTCTGGTGGAAGGTGTCCCTGCCCATGGCAGGGGGGTTGGAACTGGGTGGTCTTTAAGGTCCCTTCCAACCCAAACCATTCCATGATTCTATGACTCTTTCTCTGGCCCTGAGGTCAAGCAACGTGGCAGAGCTCATATCCATATGGCTAAACCCTCTTCACCCCACAGAACAGGACTGCTGTTTTCAGGCAGCTTGCTGCAAAGAGTTCTTGGTCCACTCTGTCCCCCTAACCATGGCCCGGCATTATCTAGGGGAGGGCTTTTTGGTTTGGACCCCAGCCATGCTAACACTTTAACAGCCTGTGCGTCTGTAGCACTCCAGCACAGCACTCAGACCCTCCTTGGTCCCTGGTTAGTGTTTTGGGCAGATGTAGCTTCTGAGATGAGTGTTTTGAGTTCCTGGAGTTGCACAGAGCAAGGAGGTGGGTACCAAAACCAGGTCATATCTGGTGCAAAGAGGAATTGTCCCAGTCGGGTAGGAGGAGGGGAGTTGCAGGGGGGGAAACAGAGGCAGAAGGTTGAGACTATTAATTTGGCTTGTGAAGCAACTAATAATTCCTGGGTTGGGTTTTTTTTTTTCCTTTTTGGGTAGGGAGAATGACCAGTAGTAATGACGTTATGCTGAGTTTTACAATTGTGTAATATCTAATGTATTGCTTCGTGTGACTATGTCTGCATGTAGTGCCGATGCCCATGGTGTGAAAAGGTGTAATAGACCTCTGGTACTCAATGCAGACTGGATGTTGACAGCAACCTGCAGAGGCTAGTGAGTAGAATACAACTGCACCTTTGCCTCCCATACAAAGTATGGAATAAATTTATTAGCTCTTTGCAGCCCTGAAAGCTCCTCTTATTTCAAAGGAGAGGCTTAAAAACCCAATGCTTTGTTCTGGTAGTGCTCTGTGACTGGGCAGCCCTGCAGCTCTCCATGTCTGTAAATGATGAGTTTTGAAATACGGAGCCACATCTAGGTCCAGTACGCCCAAGGACTGCCACTGCTTTACTTTCCAGAAGTCTAGGTGTGGCCAAGCAAGAAGTTTGGTACCCTTCTGGAAATGACTTTTTCAAAAAGGACACAAGTGCAAGCTGGTTGGTGATGTCTTGTTTTTCCAATTGGATCCAGGCATGAAGATGATGTGCAACACTTCAAAGTGATGAGGGATTCAAAGGGTAACTATTACTTGTGGACAGAGAAATTCCACTCGTTAAACAAGCTGGTGGACTACTACAAGACAACTTCCATCTCCAGGCAGAAGCAGATCTTCCTGAGGGAAAACAGCCGAGAAGAGAGGGTAAACACAACCTATCCTTAGGAGTTTCTCCATGAGAAAGCTTTCTGTGGAAGGAATTCAGCTGATGAGAACGTCTTGGGGTTGGGGGAAGAGTCTGTCCTTGGGAACCCAATCACATCACTATGCTGGTGGGCCCTGCAACATAGATTTTTGGTGGATTCAGTGGTATGTACAGTTACATAATTGAGCAGAATTTTCTGATTCTGTTTTGGATAGCAATAGGCAGCGCTGCAAATCTGCACAGACAAGCTTTGCTACAGCTCTGCTAAGGCCCAAGAGCTGAAAATCTAAGATGCTTTTACACAAGAGAAGCAGGACTTAACCTTATTGAAATGCCTCGCTTTCATAAGGGCAGGTGCACAGCTGACTGGTAGGTTGTGTCTGAGAAGAACTTGAGTCGGGTTTCCTAGTGTCCTTGAACGCACCCAGAGTGCAGCTGTTATTACAGCAGAAAGTTTGTCTGCTCAGAAGAATCAGCCATCTGCCGTTACCAAGTGAACACAGTGAGGAGTGCGGAGGAACCGAGGGCAGAACCTGGAGCAGTGGCTGGTAGGAACTGAAAAGTACTGCTGAGAAGAACATGGCAGATATGGGAACAAGCTGTGCATTCAGGGAAGATGCAGTAGATGTTTGAGAAGGCAGGGAAATCCCAGTCCAATGAAGGCCTGGGTTTTGTGCCAGGGGAACAAGCAAATGGCATAGCAGAGACTGCTATGGATCGCACACACAGTATTGGGAGCGAGCATGCCTGGTCACTGCGCTAACCAAAGTCCTGCTTTACAGGGAAATGGATTTTGGTATTAAATTACCAGGATGTGCAGATAGAGGTAAGGCAGAAAGTACGTGACTCGTTCTCTGCAGCAGTTTAGTTTTATAGGCTGCATGTGGGGCGTTCTTACCAGCTCCAAAAGAGAGATGATCCATTTCTCAGTCTGCAGAAGGGGCTTGTGTTATCTCCTTCTAGACCACTTATGCAGAGGTTTAAAAATGCATTAGTAAGGTATAAAATAGAGGCTATGGGACCAATGAGAGAGAGATCACAGCAAAGAATGGTCTGGGGAAGGAGAAAGAAAGACCGTATGCACATTTATCAGTAAAACAACCTGTTTGGGCTGTGAGCAGGAAGGCAAAGAGAACAGCATTTGCTCCAAGATGCAGACAGGCAAATGAAAGAACAGGAGTCAAGTTTGCTTTGGCAAACACTGTACATTTGTTATGGTGATGGGCTCAGCAGGGTGTGTTTAGTACTCCTCACAGTGGGGTTTCTGTTCACAATTCAAATATCTAGATGCTACAGCCATATGATAAAATGATAGTAATATACAGACTTCAGTGCAGAAACAAATGACATATAAGGGCAGTATTTCCAAAAAGAGCTTGCCTTCTGTGCCAGACCTGACATCAGCAGTCACCTTTTCACCTCCCCTTACGACTTTTCAGATAGGGAATAGCTATGGCAAAGATCTAAAATATGGGATTCTTAATTTGCCCTTCTGTTCGGTGGGGCAGGATCTTTCCTTTGGAAAAGCCTCCAAGGTAGAGAGTAGTGGTGGTGATCAATGTTCAGCAATTGCTAAGCTTCAGTCAAAGGTATTGTGGGAGCAAAACCTGACCTCACTTTCATGATCCTTCTTCCATCAGGAGAGGTGTGGTGGGAGCCTGGAACGTATGGGCCGGGAAGGATTCTACCTGGGTGGAGCAGCTGGAGAAGATCATTCTTCTATATCCAGGAGATATGTAGATCCTATCCCCATACTCCCGCAGCAACAGGTACTACCAGGAATGAGGGGCTGGGATGTCAAGCCCGGGCACACGAAACATTGTCCTTAATTGCTTGGTAGCGAGCAAACAGTCACTTTGTCAAGTATCTGCCACCCTGAACCTGCTTTAGGGAGCCCAGCCAGTTAGGTCTTTGTATGGGAGCAGCAGCGATGATGGTGTCGGCCTGGGGAGCTCTTTTGATGTGTAATAAATACGTGGGCTTTTATTTAGTTCTGTGACCCGTGACTGAGTGACAAACCGCAAAACATAGAACTCAGCAGCCAGTGACCCTTTCATGGGGAACCCGGGAGTACTCCTAGGGAGGTTTTGGACCTCCATCCCAAAAACTGGAAACCAAGGGATGGTGTCATGTCCTTGTTTTGCTTAGGAAAGGAGTTAAGGTATCATCCAGTGAGAGTGCAGGACAACGCTCCCAAATCTTGTACGCACACACACAGACGGTTTGAGGAACTCCTCTCTAGTCTATAGGACAACTGAAACCTTGCTGCCTATTCTGAGTTACGCTACTGGCATTCAGCACCACAACACACACCGCAGGGATGAGAAATTACTATGGTAACCCTAGGATAGTTTGGTTTCCTTCAGAACATTCCTCCTCCTCCCTATTCTGTGCCCTCTCTGCACTCTCTCATCATGCTGTATCCGTGATGCGTGAGGTTTTCTTTACTCCTTTGCTTGAACAGGAATGGAGAGTACAACAGCAGTACCTGGTGGCATCTCCAGAGTTCTTCCTGATTAATTCTGAGGGAAATAGTTTTTCTGGGGTTGGCTCATGTCTCTAGCTAGAGACAATGTAGCGTCATCCAAGGACAGGACTTGTCCTGAACCCAGAACCGCATCCCCTGAAGCAGGAGAGCTCCCACTTAGCAAGGCGAGGGGCAGTCATGAAGTGGCTGTTCTCTCATCAGACAGGCAGTGTTCTCTGTCAGGGGACTGCTGATGGAATAATACAGCTTCTGACAGAGCTGAGAGCCTGCACCCTTTGGAGCACAGTTTGTGCATGAATCACATTTGATACAGACCAGATACACTCCTGGGAGTGAGGAGTCCATGTAGTAAGTTCTTGCAGCTTGAGTTGAGTTGCAGGTTGAGTTCACTCACTTTCTCTCAGGGACAGGTGAGGCGCAAATTGTGCTCCAGCCTCAGCAACCTTTTAGGCTGACAAAGGTGCAAGTGAGACCAGGGGAGTTTTTGGAAGAGTAGGTGCAAGAAAGGAAGCAACGAGAGGGAGAGGATGAAAGCTGTTTACAAGCAACAGTAAGCACAAGCTGTTGTTCTTCCTTCCCCCTGTTGACACAGTGGATCAGACCCTGTAACGCTGAAGCACTGCAGCAACCTGAGCTAACATGGGAACAGATTCTGTCACACCGTTACAAAAAACAGCTTAGTGCCTGCACTAAGGGCCTGGAGGGATGAAGACACTCAGCACCTCTCAGCTGTGCAGACACAGGAGAACTTGATCCCTGGACCATGCCTACTTCCTTCTCTCCATCTGGGCTGATTTGTGTTGATATGACTGCTGATGTGCCATCATATGGCTTCTTTGTTTTGAACCCGATTTCCTCTCTTTCTCCTTTGGCTGTTGGGTTTGCCAGCTTGCTCCCTGAGCAGCCCAAGAAAAAGTAAGGTAGTGAGTTCTCAGATCAGGTCAGCTGCCTTGGCATCGCTGCGGTTCCACCAGCAGCTGGGACAGAGGAGCAAGGAGTGGGCAGGACTGGTGCATAGTAACTCCAGATGGGCAGAAGTCCCCTTGGCATGCACGGCTTTTCACCTGTGAGTTAGAACAGCCTTAGGTTTTCTCCAAAAGTCCCGGAGGCCAAAAAAGACCCTCTCTGACCACTTTTCCCAGCAGCTGTGGAACACAGCTGAGGACAGTCAACTTTCAACTTCTACAAAAAAAAAAACCCAAAATAGAACCGTCTGAGGTGGCCTTTTCCATGAGGGGCACTGCTTGCAGGACTGCAGCACCGGGACTGTACTGGGAGCAGACATCGAAGATGATTTACTTGAGGGTTGGACCCTAACTCCCTGGCCACCAATGGCCCCTAAGGCCCCTCATTTATACACCTCAGCATACACATGTTTTTTCTCTTGCTGTTTCCTTTCCAGGATAGATATGGTGGGAGTCTGGACAGGAAAGATGGGCTGCATGGACTAAGGGATCTTCATAGCCAGGGAAGTGCAGCAGCTATGCAACGGAGACACACAGACCCGCTGCACCAGCAGACACCGGTAGGTGATGTACCTGGAAGGCCCCATCTGCCCAACTAAATGGGTCCCTGAGCAATGGGCCTGCGGTCTGGGGAAAGTCACCTGCACAGAGGCTGGATGAGGATTAGTGTATTAAGCCTGTGGGGACTTACGTTTCTGAGTCTCAAGACACTATCCCAGCCACTGGTTTCTGCTTCTGGGGCACTCTGAGGGTAGGAATACCGTGGTTTATGAGTGTAGTTCTAGGACTGCCCTCAAGGCTAGTCTTAGTTAACATGCAGATTTAGTAGAAGAGGGAACTTGGCATGAGCTCAATAAAATAGGCATCTGGGACATTGTGAATGAGCCCAAGCTCACCCCACATTTGCATCAAGCATGGATCCAGTCCAGCAGAAGACATTTCTGAAAACCTAATGAAAGGGCTTCACGTCCACTGATGCAAGGGACTATCAAGTACTTGTACCACCACAGCCAGGCCCCCCTAAGCACAGTAGCTAGACGTACAGCACTCTTTTAAAGTCCTTTGGAGACTTGCCTCATGATACTGAGCTCCTTCTGTGTTGCAACACACTTATTGTCACACTCTTTATTCCACTACGTTTTGCTTCAGTCATTTTGCAAATTCCCACTATGTGAATGCCTGCATAGAGCATGGTGTCCTTCTCTGCCTCAGCCCGTGATTCCACTGCCAACGCCAAAGTATCTCTCCATCAGCTCCTAGGAATGTGACCTAGGGCATGCGTCTCTTCTTTGAGGAAATGTACGGCTTAGCCCAGATCAACCAGGGAACCTAGATCCAGGGAGGGAAGGGAAGGACAGCAGATCTTTCTCAGGTGTGAGAGAAAGAGGACAGATTGGATTAGGAAATTTGGAACAAACTGGGAAACAGGGACATGTCATCTTTTGGCAAAAGCCCCAAATCTTTATTATAATCCAGCTCAAAATACAGTGGCTTTTGTCCTTCAGAGGCTGTGGCAATCAATAACAACATGCCCTTGCCTGCCACACCCCATCAGTGATCTAGAAGCCACAAATGCAATTATGGGAAGGTCTGTATGTCCAGCCAAATAACTAGGAGCCATATCTAAGCAGGGCTCTGACTGGAAGATTTAGCAAAAGTTAGTCTGTCTTCAAGCAGATTTCTCCATCTGTGCCCAAATAACATACCTCCCAAATTGTCTATGCCCTCTGGTATGGGTGCCAACAATTTACTAGAAAAGAAGCCCATATTATGTCCTGTAAAATCTGATTTCTGGTCAAAACGGGAGGTTGATTGCAAAGTCTTTTATGAGGAAGTTTTCATAAGGAAAAAAAATCTGACCATAGTGCTCATTAAAGTGCAAACCCAAGATAAACTGATATACCCAAACCAGTTCCTAAATACTTTTGATCTTAGGGGACTGCCCTCGGGGAGACTCTAAAGAAGGTTTAAGACCTTCCCCTATGCCCCAGAAGTACATGCAAGAGCAAGTATTGTTGTTTACAATGTTCAAATGCTCACCTGTGTGTTGGATCTCTTGATCATAGAATCACAGGATGGTTTGGGTTGGAAGGGACCTTAAAGACCATCCAGTTCCAACCCCCCTGCCATGGGCAGGGACACCTTCCACTAGACCAGGTTGCTCAAAGCCACATCCAGCCTGGCCTTGAACACTTCCAGGGATGGGTCATCCACAGCTTCTCTGGGCAACCTGTTCCAGTGCCTCACCACCCTCTCCACTTCTTCCTGATATCCAATCGAAACCTCCCCACTTTCAATTTAAACCCGTTACCTCTTGTCCTGTCACTACAGGCCCTTGTAAAAAGTCCCCCCAACTTCCTTGTAGCTTCCTTGATGTGTCCCTCATAGTCCTCTGCTGGCCAAGGACACATTTCCCCATCCGTACCAGCAGCAGGTCACCTCCCTAGAGCCATTCACTTGTAGAGTACAGCCCAGCAGGACTCGGGCAGGAGCCCTTCTCAAGTCTCTCATTACTGGCTTCAAACGTGGCTCCCCACGGCTGATCTCACAGGGTGGAGGAGCCGGAGCCATGTGAACACTGTTTTCTAAGGACCTGCTCTCAGCCTGACTTTTCACCTTATGGTGCACCATCCGTTGGGTGTCCCAGTAAACTGGTCCCTCCTTCCTGGCATCTTGGCCACTTCCTGGTTTAATTGCAAGATGGTCTCAATTCCAGCATTGCTTGTCCTCTCTTGGTGAACATATGTCCTGGGGCACACGAGGGGTGGCAGGAAGGTGTTAAGAGTTCTGGCTCACTGCCTGTCTCTGTCTCCTTTCCAGCGAACGCTATGGGTCCGTGCCTTGTACGACTTTGATGCTGTGGAACATGACGAGCTGGGCTTCCGCAGCGGAGACATCTTAGAGGTCCTGGACAGCTCCAACCCATCATGGTGGAAAGGACGTCTGCGTGGGGAACTGGGTCTCTTCCCTGCCAACTATGTCACACCAGTGCCCCTGTGAGGGCGCAGTATGCCCCAGAGGGGCCATATTGGAGCTGCTCTTCTGACATGACAGGGACAGAGAGGGAGTGCATCTTCCCTTGCCCTGGACATATGGTGGTTTTGTTTTAATTTATTGGCAACTGAGCTTTTGAAATGTTGGTATGAAAGGGAACCCTCATAAGAGGATAGGATTTTTTTTTTCCTTATTTTTCACATCCATGAAGGGGAGGGAGCAATAATCCTGGACTGTTCATTGAGACCTTGCTGGATCCTCCCTGCCATGTGACTTCTTTGGCTAAGTACTGATAACTTCCTGCAATTAGGTTTGTTCTGTGGAAATGCACATGTCAGACAAGTCAGGCTTTGGTATTCAGGTAGCTCTACCCCTTCCTTTTGGATCTGGCAGCACTCGTAGCCTCTTCAGGCTCCATTTCACCTGTCTTTCCCAGGCAGGAGGAACACCAAGGTGAATTAAATGATCATCGGTAGTCACGTGGGAAGCAAAGTGAGGGGGCCTTAGGCTGAGGTGCAAGGCAACCTTGCCTCTTCTAAATAGCTTCTGGCTTACCCCTCTAGTACTTTCTGTGAGTGGACTGTACGGATATACCAGATGCCAGGAAACGATCCTGTAAGCTTTTGTACAAACAAACCGGTGGTGAAGTTACGGGAAGGTGAGAAGCTACTTTCTTTGCTGCTTCTGACAGTCCTGCTCTTCTTCCCACACCCTGTAATGACAGCTTGTCCCATTTTCAAGCTGTCCTCTGAGGGACCTACGCTTCCGTTAGACATCCTGGTTAGAGCAGGTCAGGCCTTGAGTTAAACTATATCTACTGGATTGGGTAATGATGATTGTTCCTCACAGTTCCTTTTGTAAAACTGAATTGGGGAGGGGTTTGAGAGAAGAGGATTTTCTGGTTTGGTGGAAGAAGTTCTTTCCCAGAGCACGTGGGTCGTTGAGGATCACTGTGTACCCAATTCTGACTTGCTAGTGGAATGCCTTATCCAGCAGGCTAAGCTGTTACTTTCCAGTATGCAGAAAATAAAGTTGTGGCCGTCAAATAGTCTGTTCTCTGTTCCCATTCTTTTGGATGAAATAAGGTAAATGAATAGGTTTTCAGATCATTGCCGAGTGAATGCCCAGATGTGATACAAATATACTGCAAATGCACATTAAAAATGGTCCTGTGAAGGAGACAGTGCTGCATAGCCACTGCTCAGGCAAGTTGATATTAAACAAGCTGCCTGAATTTTTCACAACATCTGGGACATCAGCAGTCAGCAAGGAAGTGATAATTTATCATTCTTGGGAAAGAAAGGAAAGGCAAGTGAAAAACTCTAAAAAACAAATCTGGCCCAGCAAGAAAAATGTTGCTATCTTTTGTTCGTCCCAGTGGGAGAAAAACAATCCAGGAAATAAGTTCTTGGTAAAGACAAATTCAGTGTAGCTGGCCTAAATAAAGCTGCCAGCTAGACAGGGTTAGCAGAAAGAACTCATTGTCAAACTTCTGAGAACTCCACCAAAAGCAGATTATTAATGGGTGCCGTAAAATGAGAACAATGAACAAGGCATGTAAACTTCAAGTAGAACAGAAAACTTTGAAAGGCACATGAAGAGCTTAACTCCAATGGCTATCAGGGTGGCTCAGGCAATGGAGAGGTACCATATGACCCCTGGGCTGAACTTGGCCCACTATTTTTGCCATTTTGGCCCTCTGTTCTGGGCCTTTAGCCTCTCCTTTTCAAGTGAAGTCCTTGAGGCTTCTTTTGGAACAAGCCACCTTATTATTGGGTTGGTGTGAGGGTGTAACCTCAGGGACGCCACAGCTTGAAGAGTGTTTTTGTTGCAATTTGCTCTTTTTTTAACCTTTTTTTTTTTGGCCAAGGTAATACCAAATTTGGAAGAGAGAGGGTTAATATTCAGTGAGAGAGAGGATTAAGACCAGGGGAAGATGGAAGCAAAGACCAGAAAAGGCACAGAAGGGATATGAATGATGAATCATTTATATTCAGGTCTGGCTGAAACAGAAGAAATGGTACGTTCACCCTTATTCCCACCATGTCAAATCATCTTTCAATTAATTCCTTTTTTTGATTAGTTACTTTTAAAATTAGAAGCAATGTCTCCTTTTCCTTTCCTCAGGACTCTAAAGACCCTCTTGGTAGTGAAGACGTAGTCGCACAAAATTAATTGGAGATAATGCACTTAACAGTTTGATAGCTCTTCACACATTTGAAACCCCTTTACAGAGATTAATTAATTAAGCAAGTCTAAGTAGTACATTGTAAGTACCCCCATGTTAGTTCACGATTCGTTTGAGGAAGAGGTAAATTTTCACGTGATTTTTTTTAATTGATGTTTAAGGAATTAATACTTGAGGTGATTAGCGTTAAAGGACTGCACACTAATTACGGACAACATACCAGAACCACACTAAAATCATGATTTCCCATTACGAGCAGCACCTAATGACACCAAAGTTACCAGGAGGCAAAGGTACCGTGGCGCCTGCGGTAACTACGCCAGTGCCGTGTCCTGCACTGCCCTGGGCAGCCGGCCAGGCTTTGGCCTGCGCGACCCAGGCTCGCTTGCCTCTGCTCTCGTCCTTGCCTGCTCCCCAGCGCAGAGGCAGTGCTACCTGCGTGCCCTGTACACGCCGGCAGGCACAGGCTTCAGCCTGCTGTTTTGTACCCTCCCACAGCAGAAGCTGTTTTCCTTCCGGCAAAAAAAACAGCACAAAGAACCAAGGCCCTTCCCGAGTCAATGGAGTCTCCGGACACAAGAAGTGTGGTTAAAGGGGGACGTTCTGCAGGAGTAGAAGGTGCTGTTTGCAGGAGTAGAAGGTGCTGTAGCCACAGGATGGAGGTGTTTTCCATGCCCTTTTCTGCTGTAGTCTGCCCATGAAACGACATCTCCCATGGATCAGGTCACTTAGTAAGGAAAGAGAGAGACACTCCTCTCCTCCACCCATCTATCCTGCCAACCTTCCTGCTCCTTATTCCAACAGGTTTTAATTGTAACACGGTCCTTATAGATACGGTAGTGCTTCATACACATCTTTGCTGTGATTCTCAGATTCTGTTGCCCATGCAAGAGGCACAACTTAGCCACGTAGGACAGGAGCCTTAAGATGACAGTATGGTGCACTGGGTTGACCTGACATTTGCCCGTGTTTTGTAAAGCACTAACCCTCCAGAACACACCCTGAGAACCCCACTGTGAAACCAAACTGGGAAGGAACAGAGAGGAACCCAGAAAAGTATTATGTTTGGTATTTTTCCTAAGAAAGGCAGTTCATGAGAAAAGAGATTGTAAACAGAGATAAAAGTAGGAAAAATATGCAGAAAGGAAAACATCGTTGTAGCAAATGAAACCGAGGAAGATGGACTTGCACATGGAAAAACAAGTTTGATGAGCACAGTTGAGCTGTGCTTTCTCCTGGCTGGATGAACTTTTTGCCTACATTCTGCTGCACAGATTCACAGAGTTGAAGGGGTTGGAAGGGGCCTCTAGAGATCATAGAGAACATGAGCCGGCAGTGTGCGCT